>NC_053434.1:89588507-89741668 GCF_007990345.1 Gossypium hirsutum | reverse complement strand
GAAGATCCGATTCATCAAATCCATAAATACTGCAGGGGCATTAGTGAGCCCAAACGGCATCACTAAGAATTCGTAGTGACCATATCTCGTTCTGAAGGCAGTTTTGGGAATATCTGAATCTCGGATTCGCAACTGATAATAGCCCGATCTCAAATCTATTTTTGAGAACACTGAGGCTCCCTTCAGTTGGTCGAACAAATCATCGATGTGCGGCAACGGATATTTGTTCTTTATCGTCACTTTATTCAGCTGACGATAGTCAATGCACAACCTCATGGTTCCGTCCTTCTTTTTCACGAACAATACTGGTGCACCCTAAGGTGAGAAACTTGGTCGAGCGAAACCTCTATCCGTCAGTTCTTGCAACTGAGCTTTCAACTCCTTTAACTCGGTTGGTGCCATACGATACGGAGCTATCGAAATCGGCGTAGTCCCAGGTACAAGCTCAATACCAAACTCTACCTCCCGAACAGGTGGTAAACCCGGTAATTCTTCCGGAAAAACATCCGGGTATTCACAAACCACCGGCACAGATTCGGGTTTCTTTTCTAATTCTTTGTCACCAAGTACATACGCAAGGTATGCTTCGCACCCTTTTCTTACATATTTCTGTGCCAACATTGCTGATATTACAGCTGGCATCCCCTCTAAGTCCGCAGACTCAATTCGGACTACTTCGTTATTTGCGCATCTCAAATCAATAGTCTTGCTCTTGCAATTCACAATCGTATCATGCGCGGTCAACCAATCCAACCAAGGATAACATCAAATTCATCAAACGGCAAGAGCATCAAGTTCGCCGGGAAACAGGAACCTCGAATTTCCAGGGGACATTTCTTACACACTTTGTCGACAAGCACGTAACGACCCAAGGGATTTGACACCCGAATTACGAACTCAGTAGACTCAATAGGTAAAGTCTTACTGGATGCTAAGGTTTCACATATGTAAGAATGAGTAGAACCGGGGTCAATCAAAGCAATTACATTAGTATCAAAGAGGGTGAATGTACCGGTAATAACATCAAGCGAAGAAGCATCCTCGCGGGAACGTATAGCATAAGCTCTAGCAGGCGCACGGGCTTCGGATCTGGTTATATCATCTTTAGATCCTCTCTGACCACCACCAGCATTGCCCATATTTCCAGATGGTCTACCTCGAGCAGTGGTAGCACCCGGTCTCCCACTCTGATTTGCATTCTGTCCCACAACCTCGGGCAATCCTTAATGAAGTGGTCCACTGATCCGCATTTGTAACAGGAGCGGTCAGAAATCTACAACTCCCCGAATGCCATTTACCGCAATATCGGCATTTCGTCCTGTCTCGACGTTCATTCCCAACACTGGCGACCGAAGTGCCTCGTGTACCCACAGGGGGTCGATCACGATCTCGTCCAAAAAGGCCCGAAGTGCCTCTAAACTGGCCCGCATCATCTCGAAATCTCTTCGATGTCTGTTGAAGAGACCTCCCCGAGGATCTTTTACGAAACTCTCCAGTTCCCTCATCAACTCTTTGCTTTTCTTTTCTAAGCTCTTCGGCTTTACAAGCTCGTTCAACAAGTACCACGAACTCTTGTATTTCAAGAATGCCAACGAACATTTTATATCTTCATTCAGCCCATCCTCGAAGCGTTTACACATAATAGCTTCGGACGAAACACATTCCCGAGCGTATTTGCTAAGTCTAACAAATTTTCGCTCGTAATCAGTAACCGACATGGAGCCTTGCTTAAGCTCAAGAAATTCCTTCCGTTTTTGATCAACAAATCTCTGACTGATATACTTTTTCCGAAACTCAGTTTGGAAAAACTCCCAAGTTACTTGCTCTCGGGGCACAATAGAAGTCAGAGTACTCCACCAATAGTAGGCAGAATCACGTAGCAAGGAGATAGCACACTTTAGGCATTCATCGGGTGTACAAGATAGCTCATCGAGTACCCGGATAGTGTTGTCCAGCCAAAATTCAGCTTGCTCGGCATCATCGCTATCCATAGCCTTAAATTCAGTAGCCCCATGTTTTCGGATTCTGTCAACTGGGGGCTTATTTGACCTTATTTGGTCCGTTACCGGTGGTATTGTAGGTGCGGGGGTAGTATTTGTCGGGAATGGAGGTTGTGGAACAGCCATATTAGTTCGAATGTATTGGTTAAACCAATCATTCATCACGCTATAGAATGCTTGTCTAGCTTCATCATTCTGATTACTAGCATTAGGTTGAGAGTCCGCCGGCACTGTCCCTTCTGCGGGAGCAGGCGCTACACTCTCAAGATCATCAGCTACTTCTCGGTCACGATCGGGATCCATTACTATAAATAAACACATTTACGATTGTCAGAAATCACCACACTATCAAGTAATCACATAAAATGGCATGTATAGCTAGACCCAAAACATTACGGTAGTCCTAGAATCGACTAAACCGTAGCTCTGATACCAATAAAATGTAACACCCCGAACCCGAGACCGACACCGGAGTCGGACACGAGATGTTAACAAACTTTGAAAAAATTTTTCCAGACACTGCCCAGTCTGAGTACTAGTCGCTTCAAAAATCATATCTTGAGTTTCACAACTCAAAAATCAGTTTTGTGATTTTTCCCTGAAACTAGACTCATGTCCCCACCTATGGATTTTTTTCTAGAATTTTTGGTCGGGCCAATTAGTACAGTTTATTAGTCAAAGTCTCCCATGTTACAGGGGTCGACTACACTGACCTTTTCCCATTACGACTGGGATATCTCTCTGCACAGAGCTTCAATACTGATGCCGTTTGTTTCTATGGAAACTAGACTCAGAGAGGAATCCATACATATATGGTATGACCCCTAATTATCTCTGGTCAATTTATAGTGAATTTCCAAAGGCGGAATAGTGAATCCAGAAACTGTTCTGGCCCTGTTCCACAAGAACCCGAATATCTCTTTCTGTACTGTTCCTATAATTGTTTCGTTACTTCCATATGAAAGTAGATTCATCAAGGTTCGATTACATAATTTATTCACTATTTAATTCCACTCCTACTAATTCTTGTGATTTTTCCAATCCACACCACTGCTGCTATCAGCTTCTGTTTTCAAAGTGAACCTTACCTAATTTGGGGTTTCATGGACCAACTAGGGCCTTGTCATACATAAGCCCACATATGATCATACTTAGCCATTCTAGTGGCTGATCATTTGCTCAACACTTCCATTCCAACATAGTTACATCATGAAACCATCTATACATTCATAAATACGAATGGTCTAATGCCATACTCCACTTCTACAAGCCATTTTCGCATGGCTGTACACTTATACATTTCATAAAGTACTCGAAAGACAACAATGGGTAGTCCTATACATGCCATAACAAAATTCAACCAAAATAGTACCCAAAAGAGCCTTTGATAGTGTGGGCCACTTCGACTTCAAGATCCCGAGTCCGATAGCTGGAGAACCAAAAATCTATAAAACAGAGGAGCAATGTAACGAGTAAGCAATTTATGCTTAGTAAGTTTGAGCAAGGAATTCCAGCATAAACAAAGAATATCACACATTTAGCTAAACGGAATATTTCATAATACGCAATTTATCGATATTAAACTTGCTTCACAACATTAACAACCCTTATGCACATACACAATAGACTAACTTAGCCGAAGGCCGATAGCTCGTTTATCAACTGAGCGAACATTTATTCGTAAGGGCTCGATTGAATTCAACACATACGTAACATATCCCCATATTGGGATGTTTTTCGAGTATTCGCTGGAATTTTACAGCAAGCTCATTCATTACCAAATCACGTACCTTCGGGATTTAACCGGATATAGCTCCTCGTTCAAATGCCTTCGGGACATAGCCCGGTTTTAGTAACTCACACAATGCCTTCGGGACGTAACCCGGATTTATCAACTCGCACGAATGCCTTCGGGACTTAACCCGGCTTTAATAACTCGCACGAATGCCTTCGGGACTTAACCCGGATTTAGTATCTCGCACAAAGGCCTTCGGATCTTAGTCCGGATATATTCGCTTAGCACAAAGCCTTCGGGACTTAGCCCGGACAGCATTCAATTAATTATGCACATCTAACAATAATTCATGGTACATTCATATTTCATTTTCGTTTACGAAACTCAAACACAAGGCACATATTGTCCTTGCACATTCGGCTTAATAGCCACACATAGAGCATGATTTAATCACATCGAAATTTAAGCTCTCTTACTCAAGAACTTACCTCGGGTGTTGTCGAACGATTCCGCTAGCTATTCAACCACTTTTTCCTTCCCTTTATCGGTTTTATTTCCCCTTTGCTCTTGAGCTTAATCAAACAAATAAATTGATTTCATCATTTAGGCATCAAAAGATGAACACAAGGCACTTAGCCCATATTTATACATTAGACATTAAAGTCTCATACATGCAAAAATCATGCATCAACACAACATATTAGCTAATTTCTTTGCCCTTTGCCGAATATGCATGTCCATTTTTGGGGTCGATTTCAACACTTAATACACACATATACACACTAGTAAAGCATCCTCCCCCTTTTCATCAATTTAACACATGCATTGCTCATTAACATGCAAAGTTACATTCGGCCTTAGCACACATCTTGCTAGCCGATTCTTCTCCATTTAGCAACCAATGCACATATGTGCTCACACAAAAAAAATGCTAAAAAGGAGGTTCAGGAATCATCAAGCCATCATCACATGCATCATTAACAAGCTTCATATTTTGCATGCAATGGCATTAACACAACCTCCACCTAGGCCGAATCTTAACTCATCCTCATGCCTCATCACCACAACATCAAACATCAACCAAGAATGATTCATCCATGGTCAAGTGCCATTTCCATCACATAGCAAGATTTAGACCATGGGTTAGGTAGAACTCAAGCTAACAACTAAAACATGCATGCCTCTCATGGAACATCATCAAACATACCTTAGCCTAGCTACATGCATGGCCGAATCTCTTCACCTTTCTTCTTCTTTCCTCCTTAAAATTTTTGGCCAAGGATGAACCAAAGGATGAGAAAATTTTTCTTTGTTTTTCTTTCTAGTTTTTGGCAAGCATGAAGATGAGAAAAGGATGAACAAAATTCCCCCCCCCTTTCTCTTCTTTAGCTCACGGCAATGGGGGGACAAACACTACACACACATTTTTTTTCTTTTGTTTTCCATTTCTTTATTACCTATACTCCTTATTTTATTCTTCCACTAACAAAACATGTTTCATGACATGTTTTGCCCATCCTTCCTTGTCATGGCCGGCCACTACTCATTAGGGGGGAATTTGACATGCAAGTCCCCCCCTTTGTCCACATGCACTAATAGGTCCTCACACATTGACCTATCACATTTTAGAATTTTCTCACATAAGTCCTATTGACTAAATTCACATGAAATCAACCAAATTGAAGCTTGAAATTTTCACACATTCATAATTACATATTCTACACAATAAGTATCACATTCAAACATTTCGGTGACTCGGTTTAGCGGTCCCGAAACCACTTCCCGACTAGGGTCAACTTTGGGCTGTCACAGAAACATACCTCATCGTTGGGATTTTACGAGCATATTAATTGAAATTATTACAGCAAGATCGCTCATTCCCAAACCAAGTACCTTCGGGCTTTAACCGGATATAGCCACTCGCTCAAATGCCTTCGGGACTTAGCCCGGATATAGTAGTTCGCACAAATGTCTTCGGGACTTAGCCCGGATAT
This sequence comes from Gossypium hirsutum, assembly GCF_007990345.1. Classification (NCBI taxonomy): domain Eukaryota; kingdom Viridiplantae; phylum Streptophyta; class Magnoliopsida; order Malvales; family Malvaceae; genus Gossypium; species Gossypium hirsutum. Next base: position 89,735,939 of record NC_053434.1, on the reverse strand, counting down.
AGTAACTCGCACAAATGCCTTCGGAACTTAGCCCGGAATTAGTCACTAGCACAAATGCGTTCGGGACTTAGCCCGGAATTATCATCCGAATATTCATGCACATATCAGTAAATCATGATACATCTTTATTTCATTTTCATAACTAGAATTCAAACACAAGTCAATTATTAAGCATTCCCATTTTCGGCTTAATAGCCACATACAAACAGCATGATTTGGTTTGCTTTATGACATGATCTCTATGCACATACGGCTACCCATCATACGTATAGACTAATTAACTCAGCATATAATTCAAGTAGAGTCAGTATATCACCGTATATTTGTTATGATTATACGTCATGACTTAATCAAATCGTAAACTAAGTTTCATTACTCGAAAACTTACCTCGGATGTTGTCGAACGATTTCGACAGCTATTCGATCACTTTTTCCTTCCCTTTATCGGATTTAGTTCCCCTTTGCTCTTGAGCTTGATTTAACAAATAAATTGATTTAATCATTTGAACATCGAAAAGAGAAACTCAAGGTACTTAACCCATATATACATTACACATTAGAGTCACATATATACGAAATCATGAATCAACTCAACATTTTAGCCCACACTCTCTTTTAGCCGATTATCTAAGCCAAGATAAAAGCATCAATATGCTTGCCTCTAACCGAATACATGCAACACATCTACCTCATGTGGCCGAATATGCATGTCCATGTTGAGGCCGATTATATGCTTAATACTTCCTACAAATATGGTTACTTGTATTGACTACATACCATTTTGTTTCGAGTTCAAAACTCGGCTAATACACATATATACACTAGTAATCAAATACTAACATTTGCACTTCACCTTACTACCAATTTTCATCTACTTCCTACCATGGCCGAATGCATCAAGACACCATACCATTTCAATTTTGGTCATGGGTTAAACAAAGAACTTAATGTCTAACTCAAAATGCTAAAAAGAAAATCCAAGAGTCATCAATCACCATTACATGTATCACTACAAAGCTTCACACTTAGCATGCAAATGACATCAACACAAGTCCACTTTAGCCGAAACTTAGCTCATCTTCATGCCTCATCACCACAACATCAAACACCAACCAAGAAGACAACACCCATGGCCGAATATCATCTCCATCTCATAGCAAAGATTTAGACCATGGGCTTGGTAGAACTCAAGCTAACAACTAAAACTATGCATGAATCTCATGGAATAACATCAACATACCTTAGTCTAGTGAACCACCATAGCCGATTTTCTCCAAGCTCTTTCCCTTCTTTTTCTTTCTTCTATTCGGCCAAGTTCAACAACATGAGAACTTTTTCTTTTTTTTTCTTCATCATTTTCCTTTTCATTATTTTATTACCATGCTCCTTATTTTATCATTTCTAACATAAAGCATTAACACAACATGTTTATGACATGTTTTACCCATCACATTTTGTCCACCCTTATTGTCATGGCCAGCCACTACTAATTAAATGGGGAAATTGACATGCAAGTCCACCCCTTTGATTACATGCACTAATAGATCCTTATAGATTAACCTATCACATTTCAAAAGTGTCACACATAAGTCCTATTGACTAAATTCACATGCAATTAACTGAATCGAAGCTTAGAACTTTCATACATTCATATTCACATATTTTAGACAATAATTATCATATTCAAATAATTTGGTGACTCGGTTTAGCGGTCCCGAAACCGCTTTCCGACTAGGGTCACTTTAGGGCTGCCACAATTGTAACGTAAGCTAACATATGCAATTCCATAACAATGTCACCTTAACATATGCAACACGTATAGCTAAAATGTATTAATTATGCTATAGAGTTCAATTTAACATGAATCAATGATTAAGTTAGGAGCATACATATTGACATATCTTATTCTGGAATAAATTGTTCGATTCGTCTATAATCATGTCAATCTTCCAATTTACAATCCGATTCACGTAGTATCTCTAAATAATAGCCATTTCAATTACCATTTCTAGATTTTACATTTTAAGTCCCTATTAACCTAACTCGGAATCGAAAAAATACGCGAATCCAACCAACACACCAATTTGGCACCCAGTGCCTCATTAGAGAATTCCAAAGTAAATAAATTGCAACCAGCACTCATCAGTATAACCAAAGTAAAAATACGCCCAACACTCATCGATTCAAAGTCGAAGTAACCCATACTCAATCTATCCTATGGCATGTCAATTATATATGGCTCTGCCCGAACAGTTAATAGAGTAATAACCATTCAACTTCCAATTATAGTCAATTCAAAATTTATCATATTCAATTCATCAATAAAGTAATCGTTTCATTCATATGATAGCATGAGTCAGTCCAATTCAAATTCAATTTCACATTTTCGTGAGTTTATACTATTTTCAATTTAGTCCCTCATTTCGAAAATCAAAATTTTCATGCTAATACAAATCATCTAATCAGTCCCAACTTACCTCCATATCTTTCCATGTTGTATAATGAAATTCTGCAAGAATTTAATTAATTAAAATTGTAGAAATACAAACTGAAAACTCCAAGCTATTTGTTGACAGCTTTATTTTTTCCTTTTGACTTTTCATAACTCTTTTGTTTTTCCTCGTGAATTTAGTTTTGATTTAGGAATTAATCTGTTTAATTAAATTATTGCAGTTTACTTGTTCTTGTATTTGATTTATTTCTTTATTCCAATCAATTGATTTGCTACCTCGTTCCCTATTCGACATTAAATCTATGATTATTCAAATCTCTTTTCTTTCTCGAATTGGTCGTGTTCTTCACATGATTTATTTGATCGAGACTGAGATTATGAATAACATGAGTGGCTAAATTCCTTAGAGAGATTAATAAGTGGATGGGGATATGATTAACAGAAGATTTAGGGTTCCCTAAAGGGATTATTTAGTATGAGTTATGTGTGCTTAAACCGCTAGGATTGAAAAACCTAGAAAGTTATCATAGGCTACACGAGGTCAAGAAATTAATTCGAACCAAGTAAATCATAGTTTATCCTAATTGAGAAAGTAAGGTCGAGAGTTAAGCGAGTATTAACCAATCGATTAGTTAATTAGAAGTTGGGAGGTAATAATTGGTTAATCAGTAGCTAATCCTCCTTAAAACACTAATTTGAAGTTAGTGACAAACCTAGAAGCAAGTTAATCTTTCTAATTGGTTTATTGATTTTAAGTCATCTTTTTAATTTTTCTTATTTATTTTTCAATATTTATTTTTATCTCATCAATTTATTTTATGGTTCATCATAATATAGGAATTAATTAGTACTATTTAGACTTATTATTGTAAAAAAACATTTTTATAATTAATTCTATCCTCGGGTACAATCCTCGGAATACTTTCAAAGTATTATGTTGTATTGAACTATATTACCATTTGACCCATGCACTTGTAGACACAACCGTTTTAATTCTTATATATTTTTGTGTGATATTTAACAATAAACAATAACATGTTTATAGGCGGTCAAGTTGTTGGTGTCGTTGCCGGGGAGGTTTCGACAATCAATTTTGAAAATAATTTTTTTACAATTAATAAGATAAGTATGAACATTAGGACCTATAGATACGATTTTAAATTTTTTTAATTTTTATTTTTATTTTTATTTTTATTTTCTTTGCAAGTCATTTATGACCCAAACTCCAGCACTCAATTTGAAACACATCCAAATCCGAAGCAGTTACTCAAGCACAATCATCAAGCAATGAATACTAATCCAACCGCGGTAACAGGTTTACCCGAGAAAGTCCATTGTTTGAGGAGCCACTATGAACTGAAAAATATATAGGATTTTTCCTATGTAATTTGTCACCTTTTTACTTAAATTCGTTGTTAAAACTAAGTAACTGTTTAATAAATTAATGAAATATGTGAAAATATGAAATTAGGATATAGAAATTATTAAAATGTGATTTTATTCTTTATTATAAAGGTTTCATACATAAAATGGCTTATTTTAGATTTATTTGAACATATTATATTTTTAAGACATAAAATGGGCTATGCATGATTAAAAATTAAATAATAAAATATAAAATTATATTTAATAATTTATTTTTAAATATTTCATTAATAATTTGGTTGTAATTAATTATTTAAATTGGATAAATTTTATTCTTTGGTTTTTTAACTTATTGATTTATTTTGGACAGGTCTGATAGCGCTGTTGGATTGCCAAAATCATCCAAAGGTCTGTTTGTTTGCTAGGAAAATATTTTTCGAAAAATGTTTTCCTGATTTTAAGGTATTTGTTTGCTTGAAAATGTTTTACGTAGGGAGAATATTTTCCAAAACACAGTAAATTTAGGGAAAATGTCTTACAAATTTTATTTCAGTAAGACATTTTCCAAAAAATCTTCCTCCACTCTCACCATATTCTAAAAAATCTTCCTCCACTCTCACCATATTCTTTCTCCTTGTTCCGTTCTTTATCTTCATTCTCCTTCTTCATCTAGTATCTCAATCAAGGTAAGTTTTTTATGCTTTTTTATTTTCTATATTTCATCTGTCTGTTGAAGAATCTTCTTCTTCCTTTTCTATGCTTTTTTTTATGCTCTGTTTGTTTATGGTTTTTACATCATTCAGCTTTTTTATGCTTTATTAAAATTTGTTTGTCTTCTGCTTAAAGCTTTTCCCTTTTCCCCTTGCACTGGACGCGTATGTTGGGTTAAGAAGAGCAATGGTCAAGTCCTTGCCATCAATGAGGTAAATTCTTAGTGTTATTCCTTTAATAATCCATTCTATATCAAGTGATTTATTGTGGGATAATGTGTGGAAATTTGAATAAGAAATGCATCATTTGCATTCTTTTTTACAGCTAGCGTATGTTGATTAATGTCTAAAGCTACTTTGTGTGGGATTGCCAATGTTTAGCTCATTACACTTCAATTTCACTGGAGATTGTGTTCTTAAGCTTTTTAAATTTTTCTTGAGAGCAACAGGGAACATAGATACATAAGAAATATCTAATTGTAAGGCTTTCTTACCGACTTCATTTTAGGAAATTGCTTTGCTAATTGTGATTGCATTAAATGATTTATTTGGTCACATAGCTTTTTTGGGGTTTCATATGTAAGACTAAATTTGAAAAGCAAATCCTGGAATTAAAATTGGATGATTTAGGTTTTCTTTTTTTATCCCTATCTCTTTTGTTTTCTTGCTGACCAGAATTCATTTACTGGCTATGTGGTGGAATCCTTATCCAGGAAAAAAAATGATGTAGTTAGTGATTGCATATTGATCATCTACACACCCATGGCAACACAATTTCTGATGCATTCTTTGATATTCATTTTAATGTCTGGTATCTAAATTAAATTTCTCTGCAGATATTTGAGAAGAACCCTACCAAGAACAAGAATTATGGTATATGGCTCTGCTACCTAAGCCATAATGGTTATCATAACATGTACAAGGAATACCGCGACACTACTCTAAATGGAGCTTTTGAACAGATGTACACTGAGATGGCTTCTCGCCACAGAGTCCGGTTCCCATGTATCCTGATTATCAAGATTGCAACTATCCCAGCTAAGCTATGCAAGAGAGATAGCACACAAGAATTTCCACAACTCCAAAATCAAGTACCCATTGGTGTTCAAGAAGGTAAAGCCGCCTTCTAGGAAGCTGAAGACCACTTACAAGGCATCAAAGCCTAACTTGTTTATGTAAGTTCTCTCATTGCAATGAAAAGAGAGTTGGTGTGGTTTACAGTTCCAAAATTTTTGGTGGTGAACATCTTTCAGTTTGCTGATTGGATATTGCTTTTCATTTGAGAAGCCTAGGCCACATCTGACTGGTTGAAGTTGAATTTTCTTTAATTTACTATCACATTTTGTTTACTTCGATGAGTTGGTTTGCAAAGTTTGAACTTTATTGGCTAGGGTTTTTGTTTCTCAAATGCAACTAGGATGCCTTAGTAAAAGAAATTGCTGGCTTGATTTCACAAGTTTTCTAATAAATTTGATGGTGTATCATTTTTTGGAGACTTGAATTTGGTAACTGTTACTACATTGGGGCTTGAATTTATTATTGGTCCACTAAGTTAGGCAATTGTTCTTACATTCGGGTTTAAACTAAGCAATTATTTTTGTTTTAAGGCTTGAATTTTTGTTTTGTCCAAGTTAAATCTAAAAACATGGCAATGGTTCCTATATAATGATGTAAAATTTTTTTGTCTAACTTTTTTAGAGTAAATATAAGAACTTGGCAACTTGTATATGCTTGATATTAAATATAAATTTATTAATATATATATAATAAACTCAATTAAAAAATGAAAATATAATAAATTCTTAAATATATATTTGTTTAATTTAAAATAGCTTTTATGAAATATTTTCAGGAAATCTGCCAAACAACAGAAAATATTTTACAGGATTCATCCAAACACCAGAAAAGTAAATATTTTCCAAAAATTATTTTCTGAAAAATATTTTACTAGCAAACAAACAGAGCCCAAATTGAAGACCAAGTCAACCCAAATTCGGCTACACATTGCGGTCCCCTTAAACCACCTTTTGGTTTAATTAAACAAGGTCCTTGCATTGTTAAAGAAATTAGAGATTTGTCCAAAGATTTACATTTGACTGACTCTTAGTCCTGAGTTATTATGACAATTAAATTACATAAAAATCAAGTAAAAATCAGCTCAAATTCCAATAATTGTGGTCGGTCACTCATGGAAGAAGTTTGAAGAGACTAAACCTAGCTATTTTTAGCAAACTACCCACATCTGTTCACCTATAAATAAGACCCCTTCATTCCCTTATTCATCATCCCTCAACCATCATCATTCTCTCTTCTCTCTTAATTCTCTTTAGTACTTTCCATTTCCCACACCTAGAATCATCTCTTCATAGAGATTTTAGCAATTAAATCCTCTTAAAGAGCCCTTGGTCGGCCACCTTGGAGAGCCACCAGCAAAGGAGCAAAGTGAAGGAGCCTCATCAATCAAAGTCTTGGGTGACAGCCACTTTGATTTGGGTTTAATCTTTCTTTTCTTTAATTTAATCTAAAAATGTTTGCTATGTGTTCTTTGTTCTTGTTTACAACAATTTTAGCTTAATTTTATTTAAACTAAGATGATTGCTTTGATTAAATAATATTTATTTGATTCATGCTTATAATGTTTGTGCCTCAATCGATCATGTTTTCAATTAAAATCAAGTTTGTATTTCGTTCATACGTGATTGAAATGCACCTGAATTAGCTGAGTGATCCTAACCAGAAAATGGCTAGTGGAAAAAGAATTGAAATGTGCATGCTCAATTTAGATCCTAACCTGATTAAATTGCAAGTTGCATAACAACTCTAACCAAGCTCTGTTATCTACATAGTTTTTTAGATTTGTATGATTAAACTATTTCAAACCTAACACATCCCTGTTAGATCAAGTTGTGTTAGGTTTGAAATAGTTTAATTTTTATCATCACTTCTCAACCATATTGTGTTTTTATTTACCAAGTTGTTAGTATAATTTTACAATTAAGTGATTTAAGATAAATACAATCCCTGTGGAAACGATAACTTGATACTTACTTATTACTTGATAACGACTGTGTACACTTGCACAAACCTAATCGTTACAAGTTTTGGCCCCTTTGTCGGGTATTGTTAATTGTTTCCATAGTCTTTTTTTTTTTGTGAAATTATTTACTTCCAATTTGGTTTATTTCTAACATTACTAACTTATTCTTTTTAATTTTGTGATTTTCTTTTCAGATGTTTATGAGCATAGTCGAATTATCGATTTACTCCTTGTAGACCCTGAAATTGATCCAACTTTCAGACAAAGAAGACGTGAACGAGCAGCTTAAAGACAAGTCGAGATAGACCTTGGAAATCAGAATCAAGACCAAGGTAACGAAGTTGATCGTGTATGAAACCCATCCTCATTGCCAATAATAGGGATTGATGCATGAGATAATATGCTATGCCACTTTTCATTATATTAAATCCAGGAATTAGAAGGCCAAATATTGAGGCAACCCAATTTGAATTGAAACTAGTGATGTTTCAAACGCTTCAAACGTGGGCCGATTCAGTGGTATGCTCACGGAAGATCCACACCTCCACCTTCGATTGTTTATGAAGGTGAGTGATTCATTCAAGATAGCTAGTGTGACTGAAGACGCACTGAGGTTAAAGTTATTTCCATACTCATTGCAAGATCGAGCACAAGCATGGTTCAATTCATTGTCACCAAGTTCCATATCTACATGGCAAGAATTAGCAGAGAGATTTTTGGTTAAGTATTTGCCACCTAGCAAAAATGATAAGTTGAGGAACGAGATCACAACGTTCCAACAATTGGATGACGAGTCTTTTTATGAGGCTTGGGAGCGATTCAAGGAGTTACTTCGTAAGTGTCATCATCATGGGATTCCTCATTGTATCCAGTTGGAGACATTCTATAATGGTCTCAATGCACAAACAAGATTGATGATAGATGCTTCTGCGAATGATGTAATTTTGTCTAAGTCTTATAATGAGGCTTATGAGATCATTTAGAGGATCATGAGTACTAACTATCAATGGCCAACAAATCGAACAGCTTCAGGAAGACGTGTAGCCGGAGTTCATGAAGTTGACACCCGTACTTCTTTATCAGCTCAGGTATCGTCTATTTCCTCTATGTTAAAACAGTTTACCGCAAATAGTGCTAATAATTTTGCAGCTCAGCCACCAAGTTTGCTTGAAGTAGTTTCTTGTGTGCACTATAGGGAAGGTCATTCTTTTAAGAATTGTCCATCAAATCCCAAGTCAGTGTACTATATGGGGAACCAACATCAAAATAAGAGTGGAAAAGCACCCCAGTCCAACTTCTACAATCCTTCATGGCATAATCATCCTAACTTTTCTTAGAGCAACCAAGGAAATGGATAGAACAACAACCTATTGCAGCATAGACCCAACCAATCTCAAGGGTTTAAACAACAAGCTCCAAAACCACCTCAAGCTAAGGCATCAAACAGTTTGGAGAACTTGTTGAAAGCGTACATGGCAAAGAATGATGCTTTGATCTAAAGCCAAGCAGCAACATTGAAAAATTTGGAAAACCAAATGGGTCAGTTAGTTATGGAGCTTCGTAATAGACCGCAAGGAACTTTACCGAGTGATACTAAGAATCCAAGAAATTTGGGTAAAGAACATATCAAGACAATGGCATTGCAAAGTGGTAAAATTTTGAAACCCGATTGATTGATGTTGAAGATAAGCCCGTTGAGAAGAATCAACCAACTGTTAAAATTCCTACACCAAAAGAGTCAGAATCTGCAAAGACTGACAAGGTAGATACTAACTTAATGAATTAAGATATTTTAACATCTTCTTTGGATGCAGATTTACTTACCCAGAGAGTTATCATTTTCAACTGAAAATTCCATCACCTCTATATCCGTAAAGATTGCAGCAACACAAACACAGGATGTGCAATTCAAGAAGTTTTTGGATGTTCTGAAGCAGTTACACATCAATATTCTGTTGGTGGAGGCTTTAGAACAAATGCTGAATTATGTGAAGTTTATGAAGGATATAATGTCCAAGAAGAAACGACTAAGTGAGTATGAGACTGTTGCCTTGACAAAGGAGTGCAGTGCGTTTTTACAGAACAAACTGCCACCTAAATTGAAAGACCCAGGAAGCTTTACTATACCCTATAACATTGATAAATCTTACTGTGGTAAAGCTTTGTGTGATTTAAGAGCGAGTATCAACTTGATGCCTAAGTCTATTTTCAAGATTCTAGGGATAGGTGAAGTAAGACCTACAACTTTAATGCTTTAACTAACGAATTGATCTTTATCATATCACGAAGGAAAAATCGAGAATGTTTTGGTAAGAGTCGATAATTTTATTTTTCCTGCTAATTTCATTGTCTTAGATTTTGAAACAGATAAGGAAATGAAGATCATCCTTGAGAGACCTTTCTTAGCAATTGGAAGAACGTTAATTGATGTGCAGAAAGGTGAACTCACCATACGAATTCAAGATGATCAGGTAACCTTTAACATTCTTAAAGTGATGAAATTTCCTGATCTGGCAGAAGAGTGTTCAATTATGGAAGAGATAGAAACCTTGGTTTCTATGGAAAGTAATTTTGAAGAAGAGCCTTGGAGAAAGCCTTATATCTTGACCCTTTGGAGGATGAAGAAGGTGAAGAAAACATGGCTTTGATGGAAGCCAATCTGACAAATTTTATTAAATCCACACGGTTTGAACCGTTAGAGTTAGAAGTCAGAGAATTTATGCCACCCAAGTTGTCAATTGAAGAACCATCTAAACTCAAACTAAAGGTACTTCCTTCCCATTTGAAATACATTTATTTAGGTAACTGTTCTACTTTACCGGTGATTATTTCAGCAGAACTGACAAACGATCAAGAGGAGCAACTAATTACTGTTCTAAAGAAATTTAAGAAAGTAATTGGTTGGACCATAACTGATATTCAAGGTATAAGCCCTTCTTTTTTCATGTATAAAATTATTTTAGAAGAAGGTGAAAAAGCTCAAATTAATGGGCAAAGGAGGCTCAATCCTATTATGAAAGAAGTTGTGAGAAAGAAAGTGATTAAATGGTTAGATGCAGGAATCATCTATCTTATTTCAGATAGTTCGTAGGTAAGTCCAGTGTAGTGTGTGCCAAAAAAGGTGGAATCACGATTGTTGAAAATGAGCATAATGAGTTGATTCCAACGAGAAATGTTACTGGTTGGAGAATCTATATTGATTACAGAAAATTGAATAAAGCCACTCGGAAGGACAATTTTCTGTTGCCTTTTAGATCGACTGTTATTTTTTAGATGGTTATTCGGGATATAACCAAATAGCTGTAGTTCTAGAGGACCAACATAAAACAACCTTTACTTGTTCATATGGTACGTTTGCTTTTAGGTGAATGCCTTTTGGTTTATGCAATGCACCTGCAACATTTCAACGATACATGATGGCAATATTAACTGATATGGTTGAAAATTTTCTTGAGGTTTTCATGGATGATTTTTCTATTTTTTGTAACACTTATAATATTTGTTTGAGTAATTTGGCTAAGGTACTTTATTTGAGCAATTTTATCATCTTCTTGGTAAGATTGTTGCACCCTCATCAACAGACTGGAGATAACGTAGCTGTTGGATAACTAAAACAATTGTCATTGCTTAAGTTGTGGTTGCCTGGAAAGAGTATCTACCACTCTATTGTTGATTCCTTTCCTATAAATGACCTCAAAATCATATCCTATCATCTTAGCTACCTACTTTTACTAGAAAGGAGTTATGGCCACTTGATTAGACAAGAACTTTAAACTTTGGAGATCAGTTTTGATCTTGAAGTACCTTTCAACTAGTAAACATGCCATTTCCTAATAACGAAAAGGACAACTAACATCTCCTTCTTATAAATGGAGAATGATCGGTGCCTTGCTCCCAAAGCCTTACTGAAAAAGGCCACTAGTCTATCCGGTTGCTGTAAAACTAGCCCAACCCAAAACCACTAGCATTTGTATCCACAGTGAACTCAAGCGAAAAATTTGGGAACATTAACACTGGTGCTGAACATAAGGCATCTTTTAAAGCATGAAATGCTGCAGTAGTTTGATTAGTCCAACTCCAACCATTCTTTTTCAGCAAATCTATCAAAGGCTTAGCCAAAGAGGCATATTGCCTAATAAACCTTCTATAATATCATGAAAGTCCTAGGAAACTCCTCAATTCCTTGACAGATTGTGGAATAGGCCCTTGGAAGACACATTTAAATTTGGAATTATCCATGGATACTGTCCCATTATGTATTACATGCCCCAGTTACTTAATTTGTGAAGAGCAAAAACAACACTTACTTCTCTTGGCAAACAGTTGTTGGTTTTTCAAAATAAGAAGAACTTTCTACAAATGCTGCAAGTGTTTTACCTAAGAGTTCGAGTACACTAGAATATCATCAAAAAATACCAACACTGATCTCCTCACCAAGAAGACTGAGTTAATAAGAGCTTGGAAACTGGAAGGAGCATTGGTGAGGCCAAAGGGCATTACCAAAAACTCATAATGCCCCTCATGGGTCTTGAAAACTGTTTTATGTACATTTGACTCCCACATTCTGATCTAGTGGTAACCAGATCTTAAATCCAGCTTGGAGAATACCTTAGCCTCTCCCAACTCATCCAGCAATTCCTCAATTATAGGGATGGGAAACTTATCTTTGATGGTATACTGATTGAGTTGCCTATAATCAACACATAACCTCCAACTTTCAAATTTATTTTTATCATCACAATCGAAGAAGTAAATGAGCTATTATTGTCCCTGATTATTCCACATTGTAGCATCTCATGTATCATCTTTTTCATCTCCCCTTTTTGGACAATACGATATTTGTAGGGTCAAATTTTAACCACAGCTCTCTCATCTTTCAAAGGAATTTTATGGTATTGCATCTGAGGTGGTGACAATCCCCTTGATGTTTGGAAGACATCAATAAATTTATCCAACAAGTATTGAAGTTATTGATCATTGGAAGTAGACACTTCTGTTGAAAGAACAATTTGAGTAGGAGAGCTTATCACCAAAGCACAGGGTTCAATTCTTGACCAATAGTAGCAAAGCACTTGTAAGTAGAACTAATACTCTCCTTAGCTATTGAACCAGGGACAATTCAATGAATAATATATGGTTCTCCCTTAACAAAAAATTGTATGGTTAAAGAGCCAAAATTCCAAATGATATCTCCTAAAGCTAACAACCACTGAACTCCCAACACCATATCACACCCTCTGAATGGAGTCACCATGAAATTTGTATTGAACTGAGAACCTTGGACTTTTTATCTAACACCCATGTACACTCCCCTGGTAAATAAACAGTTGCCATTTGCTATAGTGAACTTCAATTGATCCTATTACAACATAGGAAATGACAACTTGTGCACCAATTTGGCATATATGAAATTATGAGTAGTGCGTGAGTTTATCAAGATAATATCCCAGACAGACCTTACTTGAGCTGCTACCCTCATAGTGTTATGGCATTTTGAACCAGTAATAGCATGTAAGAAGATAATGGGAGACTTAGGTGGGCTCTCCTTACAGGCAGCCTTTTCTAACTGGTCAAAGTACTCTTGGAAGTCCTCCACCTTACTATCAGACATAGGCTCAAGAAAAAATTGATACAGCTGAGACTTAACTCACTTGTGTCCTATATGGTACTTGGCTCCACACCAAAAGCAAAGACCCTTCTATTTACGTTCAACCATCACAGTGGGTGAGATGGTCTTGGAGGTAGGCTTACTGGCAGGAGCACTAGACACAGATGGCATCTGAAAAGTAGACACAGATGGCATCTGAAAAGTAAGAACAGATGGCATCTGAGAAGTAGGAACAGATCTCACAGGTGTTAAGGAATGGCTCGATACAATAGAGGGATTGAAATAGGATCTAGGTGAGTTTTTCAAAGGATCCAGGGTCCTCTTAGGAGAATGTGAAAGAATTCCCTCAACTTTCCCAGCCAATTAGAACCCTTATACCAAAGATGATGGTTGAAACAGTTTGAGGTATTGGCCAATCTCAACCTTCAATTTACTCATAAAAATGCTAAGAGCATACAATTCAGGAAGATACAATTGGTTAAGAAAGCTAACAAAAACATCATGATAATGTTCAACCATACCTTGCTACTTCAAACTAATCAATTCATTTATAAGATCACAAAAGAAACTGGATCCAAACTCCTCTTGTAAGTTCCTAGCATAGACTGGCTAAGTTAACATATGTGTTGGGTTTTTTCACACAGGAAGAAAAACAGAACCAAGTAATCTGAATGAAGTATGAAGCTCTGTCAGAAAATAGAGCAACAAAGTAATAAATCCAGATAAAGTATGAAAGAAGTTTGAGCTTCAAAGACTTGAGAATTGCAAGAAAGAATAACTAAAACAGAAGCAAAAACAAATTGTTGAGGAAGAAAATGAATTTTCTCATACATTTCATTTCATCCAGCAAAAGTATATATGTTACAATAAAAATGACAGTTACCTAACATAACTGCTCCCATAAATGCTTGTCAAAGGCTTAGCTAAAATTACAAACAAAATGTAGCTGACATACCAGCTATCACATTCAAATCTTGACCAAATCCTACTAACTTAAAAGTTAAATTACAAAGCAACCAAATCAAGTTACAAATAAACAAAATGATTCTGCTTCATTTGGTTTAGCTCTAATGCTGGTTTGCATGTTGCTTTGCAGGCCAAAGCTTAACATCCTCATTGGACTATATGCAACAAACTCCAATCTTTCTTCTTAAAGCATCAAATTGTGTAGCATCGAGAGACTTGGTTAAAATATCAGCAAACTGATTTTCTGAGCTACAATGAACCAGATTTACCCCTCTCGATTGTTCAACCTCTCGAACAAAATGAAATTTAATATTAAAATGTTTGGTCTTGCCATGAAAAATAGGATTTTTAGCTATAGCAATGTTGGCTGATTATCAACTCTGATCTTAGCAGCTTGATTCTGTTCTTTATTTAAATCACAACAGCAGCTTTCTAAGCCAAATGGCTTGATTAACAGCTATAGCAGTTGCAATGTACTCTACTTCAATTGTTGATTGAGTAACAGTTTGTTGCTTCTTTGAGCTCCAACAAAAAACTCCTGAGCCAAGAGTAAAAAAGTATCTAGAGGTGATTTTCATGTCATTAATGGACCCTGCCCAATCACTATCAGAATACCCTATCAGTTTGAGCTCTTTTGCCTTCTCAAAATTCACTCCATAATTCAAAGTTCCCTTCACATATCTAAGAACTCTCTTAGCTACTTTGAAATGAACAACATTGCAGCAATGCATAAATCTGGACAGTAAGCTAACAACATACATAATATCAGGCCAAGTATCTATTAAGTAAAGCAAACAACCTACCAAGCTTCGATATTCCTTCTCATCAACTCTCTCTTGATTCCCACTACTAGTCAGATTCTCCTATTGAGCTACTAGTGTGCTGTCTGTTTTACATTTTGACATGCAAAATCTATTGAGAATCTTCAAAGCAAAGGCATGTTGGCTAATGAAGATGCCTTGACTAGATTGGTTCACTTTCATCCCAAGGAACTGTGTCATAACCCCCAAATCTGTCATTTCAAAAACTTCTTGCATTTACACTTTGAACTCATCGATCAGCTCTCTCTTGCTTCCAGTTACAAGGAAGTCATCCACATAAAGTGAGACAATCAGAAGAGCTTCATTTTCTGACTTCTTTATAAAATGCGTAGGTTCACTAACTCTTTTTTCAAATCCGAGCCTAGACAGGTATTCATCAACCCTATCATACCAAGCACTTGGTGCCTGCTTCAAACCATACAAGGCCTTTTTCAGCCTGTAAACTTTGTCCTCTTCACCATGAACCTTGAACCCTTCTACCTGTTCAATAAAAATCTATTCCTTTATGAAGCCATTTAAGAATGCTGACTTGACATCGAGCTAGTGAATTCTCTATTGTTTCTGTGCAGCTAAGGCAAATAGAAGTTTACTTGTGTCTAGCCTTGCTACTGGAGCAAATGTCTCCATGAAATCTATGCCATATTACTAACTATAGCCTTTCACGACGAGCCTTTCCTTTTGCTTGTTCAATGAACCATCAGCATTGTATTTGGCTCTAAACACCCACTTGACACCTATGACTTTCTTATGATCAGGTCTGTTAACCAATTCCCAAGTGTCATTCATATGGATCATTTCCAATTCAGCTTCCATGGCCTTCTTCCAACATTTGTCCCTAGTAGCCTCTTCAAAATTTGAAGGTTCAACTATTGCAACATCATATCTTTAGTAGATATTAGCAATAGTCATTGTCCCTCTCACAGGTGCTTCATCAAAATTATCATCAACTGGCCCTTCTTCAGCTAGTCCCAAACTGCTGTCCAGCTGATCTTCTTCAATCAACCTTGCATCCGCATCATTCTAGCTCCAAACCTTCTCTTCATCAAATCTAACATCTCTACTCACCAAAATCTTCTTTGTTGAAGGATTATATACCTCGTAGCCCTTATTAGTGCTGCTGTAACCAACAAAGATCCCAGGTACAGATCTTTTGTCTAGTTTGGTTCTCTTTTCAGCTAGTATAAGAGTGTAGCAAATACAACCAAACACCTTTAGGTGTGACACTATTGGTTTGAGATCATGCCAAGCTTCAAAAGGAGTCTTTTCCTTTACAACAGTAGTAGGAAGCCTGTTGAACAGATGCACTGAGGTATTGACAGCTTCGGCCCAGAATTTGCTAGGCAGCTTGCTCTTAAACAATAAGCATCTAGCCATATCAAACACTGTTCGATTCTTCCTTTCATACTCTATTTTGTTGAGGAGTACAGACTGTTGTTAGCTAATAATGAATTCCAGCTTACTCACACAGCTTCTAAAACTTCTCAGACAAATACTCAGCACCATTATCTGATCTCAAAGCCTTGATCTTGTAGCCTGATTGATTCTCAACTAAGGCTTTAAATTTGTTGAATGCTTCAAATACTTCTGACTTTTTTTTAAAAAAATAAACCCAGCAAAATCTACTGAAATCATCAATGAACAGCATAAAATACTTGCTGTCATTTAAGGAGGAAGACTTCATTAGTCTACAAATGTCAGTGTGAACTAATTTGAGCTTACCTCGAGCTCTCCATGCCTTATTGACTGGAAAAGGCAGTCTTGCCTGCTTAACAAGCTGGCAAACTTCACAAACATCATCATTGACCTCAATTTTGGACATGTTTTCAACCAAATTCAATCTATCCAGCAAACCAAGTGATTTGTAACTGACATGGCCTAACCTTTTGTGCCATAAACTAGCTAAGTCAGCAACATTAGTATAGGCCTTCTTCTCTAGCTGATTTACATCTAGCATAAAACACATATCAGTCATAGCCACTGTAACCAGTACTTGACCAAACGAATCCTCAACAACACATGAGTTATCTTGAAAACTAGTGAATAACCTTTCTCAAGTAGCTGACCAACACTAAGCAAGTTTTGATCTATGTCAGACACATAAAGTACATCAGAAAGAACTTTGTTACTTGAATATGTGCTGATCACTGCATCTCATTTGCCTCTAGCCTCAATAAGGTTTCCATTTCCAACTCTGACTTTGGAAGTAAACCTTCTGTCAAGATTCTTGAATAGTCTTTCATCTGATGCCATATGGTGAGAACAACCACTATCAACTAACCAGTTCTTGCTGATTTTTCTTGAGGTTGCATAACAAGATGCAGAGAAAACATGCTCTTCCTAAGTCTGAACATCCTCAGCAGTTTGAGTTTGGTTTTGCTACTGAGTTTGAGCCCTTCCTTTGGTCTTGCACAGTTTCTCAACATGACCAAACTATTTACATTTCCTACACTAGACATCTGGCCTATACTAGCAAAATTTTTCCAAGTTTGTGGTCTTTTTAAAGTGAATGCATGGTGGAAACCTCTTCTTACCAGTATCTCTCTTTGATTTCTCTCTTTTATCGAGCCAAGGTTTCTTCCTTTTTTGACTTGAACCTGAGTTTTCTTTGACCTTTGCTTGGAAAACTCCTTCAAGATGCTCTTCCTGCCTATTGGACCTCCTTTGCTCAAGTACATACAAGGAATTTACCAACTCAGACAGTGAGATGGCTGATAAATCCCTTGAGTCCTCCAATGAATATATCTTTGACTCAAATTCAGGGAGAGTTGTAATGACTTTTTCAACAACTCTGCTCTAACTGAAATCATCACCAAGGAGCTTAATGTTGTTGACTATGGCCATTAACCTATTAGAGTAATGCTTGATAGTCTCTAACTCCCTCATCTTCAAGTTCTCAAAGTCTCTCCTAAGGTTGATCAGTTGCTGCTGTCTTGTTTTGTCTGACCCCATAAACTCCTCCTTTAGCTTCTCTCATGCTTGCTTTGGCGAGTCACAAGCCATTATCCTAGTAAAAATCACATCGGATACTCCATTTTGCAGGCAAGCCATAGCCTTGTGCTTCTTGGCACAATCTTCACTACGTTGCCTTATCTGTACAATGGTGGGATTGGCCTTCAATAGAGGTGGTTCAACATCATTTTCTACAACATTCCACAAGTCGTCTGCTTGGAGATATGTCTTCATCTTTACTACCCAGATGTGGTAGTTTTCTCCAGCAAACACAGGTGGAGGTGATGGAGTAAAGCTCATCTTTGCAGCAAACAAATAGACCAACAAAAAACGACTTCTCCTTCTTTTCTCTTTAATTTTTCTCCACAAAAAAAAACACCAACAACAGAAGCCCCCAAATATGACAGGCTCTTGATACCATTTGTTGGGTTTTTTCACACAGGAAGAAAAACAAAACCAAGTAATCCAGATGAAGTATGAAGCTCTGTTTGAAAATAGAGCAAAAAAGTAATAAACCCGAATAAAGTATGAAAGAAGCTTGAGCTTCAAAGACTTGAGAATTGCAAGAAAGAACAACTAAAACAGAAGCAAAAACAAATTGTTGAGGAAGAAAATGAATTTTCTCATACATTTATTTCATTCAGCAAAAGTATATATGTTACAATAAATGCTTGCCAAAAGCTTAGCTAAAATTACAAACAAAATGTAGCTGACATACCAGCTATCACATTCAAATCTTGACCAAATCCTACTAACTTAAATGTTAAATTACAAAGCAACCAAATCAAGTTACAAATAAGCAAAATGATTCTGCTTCATTTGGTTCAGCTCTAATGTTGGTTTGCATGTTGCATTGCAGGCCAAAGCTTAACAATATGTAGGCCACCTTTCTTTTGGGAGTAGAAATAGTGCTAGTCCAAAGCTCGACCCTCCAAATTCAACATCACCTTACGAACCTTGGTTGTCTAAGGGATTTCCTTATCTTTAAAGAATTGTTCTAACTTAGCCCACCATCCTCTGAAATCAGTGCCATCGAATTTTGGGCACTCAGGGGAATGATTTTACAAATGAACATTGCTCATATCAACAAATGGAAGAGTACTTAACGCAGCTGGAACTTGACTAGGGATTGGAGCGACAAAATCTTTAGGAGCAAAGCCAAGAGGTGCTCCCCTCATAACTCCTTTCCTCTTGCCAGTAACTCCAGCATTAGGTGACCCAAAATATTGTCCAAGCAAAGTTTGAAGATCCCTTTTAAACTCGTATTTGAACTCCTGAAACTTGATGTCCATTTTTGTGTCCAATTGAACCAACTCTTCTTGGATCTTAGAGATCTCCTGCTGCATCACACTGACCTTTTTTTGCAAATGGGTGGAGAGGCCATCACCAGCCATGGATGGGATTGTAAAAGCTTTGATAACTTTGATACGACCTAGAAAACTGAAGGAAAATAACAGAAAAGAGCAGAAGGAAAGAAGAAGAAAAGAAGAGAAGAAAACTTTTACACAAATTTTCTTTGTTCACATATTTGATAACCACCCACCCCTTACAGCTAAAGCTTAAAAAGGAAGAGAAAATAGTCATGGAAAAAGTTAGTTACAATTGCTAGCTAAGTTCATTATCACCGTGCACCATTTCATTAAAGTCCTAACCTAGGCACGCAACGCACCATTTTCACTAAAACAAAACACACCATTTCAAAGCAATGACTCTACTTCTAAACGCATCGTTTCACCCAAAATATTTCATATTTTTCTAATTTGAATTCTACCTCGTAACAGTCAGCATCGTATTTGTTTATGTTTCCTTTTTTTAATATAATCTTAGATTTTACAAAAATGGTTATACAATACAAAATGTGTTAGAGCTTTTAAAATAATATAGACAATAAGTTTGAATAAAAAAGTTATTTTATTGTGCCTGAGGAATTTGGAACATTTCATCCGTAATAGAAAAAACTTCTTTTTTTTTTTGTTACAGGTTTAGGCATGACTGGAGTTAGGAGTGCGAAAATCAAGACATTAACTTGGAGACGAATTGTTAAAGAGTTGCACTCTTATTAGAAAGAGGTTGAGAGAGAAGCTTTAAAAACTCCTGACAACATGTTTTACTGTTTTCAATGCCTGCTTTTTATGGCTTGTTTTGGGATGCTACAACTTCTTCTGCTGGTTGATTGCTCCAAGCGGCTGGAGGCTTCATCGGTTGACCTTAAAGGGGATTTGGTATTGTACATCCATTATTATGATTAATTAGAGCTGAAGCTGTTCTTATTGATTGATGACTGCCTTCCAAATACTTTGGAAAAGCAATGGAAGAGTTTCTTTATTATGGAATTTTTGGATTATAATCTTTGTTGTTACATTTGGATTTCCTAATTTCCCATCTATAAAACTATATTTATCAAATAAACAAATGGAATTTGATGAATGACGCATTTAATTTCAGGCGGAGTTGGAGGAAGCAAATGAGAAGGAAGAAACAACTAAAGAGTCGATTATTGATTAATGCAGTCTGCAGAGAGCGGAGGGAGGCAACTTTTACCTCTCAGCTCAGCTTCTCCCTTTAGTTTGTCAAACTTAGCCTCTTTCAAACTGTAACTACTGAGTGCTAGATTGTGTTACAATATGTACTCATTCTTCTTCTTCTTCTTCTTTTTTTTTTATAATTAAAAAAATTCCTTGTTAGTGCTTCAATGGACCAAATTAATTGAATGTAGCATCTCTAGGTTTGTCTCAAAGTCCATTGCTCAAGTTTTGTCAGTGATGAGATTGGCGCATACATTTGGTTGTTGAATTGCCTCAGCCACCTGATCCGTAGCACAGGTGCCAGCTGCAACCAGTGGATGATGCCATGAGGTCTTATTGCCATTAGCAGTTTTAGAAACTTGGCACCAATGACAGCCAACGGTGCAGACTAGAATTTGGTTGTCTGAAAGCTAGGAATTTATCAACCACAAGATCTATACACACTGCCAAATGTTACACAAATCAACACAAATATAGAGCCATTCTTTGTTCATGGAAATACATCACCTTAATTTTTTTTTTTTTCATAAAGAATGGCGGGACCCTATCCTTATCTTTCTTCGGAAAGACTTGCATGCCTCAATGCTCAGGTCAACAGCTGCTGCAAGTGCCATGAAAATCGCAGCATCCTCCACACAAGTCACATGCCGCATAGCTAGCTGCACTAATGGCTTGCTACTCTTACCTTCCCCTTGGACTCTGCAGCTCATTACGAAACCACCGGCAATTGGGCTTAATGCTGAAAAGTCTCCACTGCTTTGCGGACTGGGTATTGGAGTTGGTCCCTGCCGCATTTGTCGGTCAGTATCGATGAAAAATTCCCCACCCTTTTCGGCACTAATGAGTATCTCGGACATGAGAACCTCAGCTCCATCTTGGGCTTCGGACAGCAAGTGAAACCGGCAGCAAATAGAGTCTCTGATGCCACGCTCACGCCACGCCTCAAGCTTTCCCCAAGGCAGCCAACTCTCTGGCCTGCAAATATCAGGACGAACAATCAACCAAGCTCCAGGGTTGGACTTGGCAACCCAATCACAACCTGTTGATGGAACAAAAGGAGTGGTTATGAAGGCTGCCGCAACAGCCGACCCAGAGAGATCGTGTATCTTCACCTTCCATCCTTTCCTTTCTCTTCTCTCCGTCTCTATGTCTGAACTGTCAGCTGAACCTGTCCAATAAGTGCCTAATGGGTCCACCTTTGCTACCCTGCCATCTCAAAGCAACCATTTAAAATTTTATTAACACTAATGAGTAGAAAATAATAAAGAATTGCTTATTGATTTTTCTTAAGCAGCCTGAATATGGTTGTAAGAGTTGTTTAAAGGTGTCCAAATATATATTTTTTTAAAACTGAGTAATTGCAGCTCTTTTAAAATTGAACTCCACAAATGGAAAAGGGACGATGCAATTATATAGTTTTCCATCACCTGTCTCGACTAAATTCGCAACTAAAAATTGGTTGCTTGATGGAACCTCGAGGCTGTACTATCTGAGGACTCAGCATGGTCACATCTTCAAACTGAAACACGTATCTTGGATCAGGATCGAGTTGTACTCTCAAATGAAGTTCAGCTCCTGGTTTTCCGCTCTCATGCTTGTTTTTGCCGATGCCAATCCATCCATTGAAAAGAATCACCGGCTTCCCTTGACCCCATTCAGGACCCACCTCCAACTTGAATGTCCCAATCTGCTGTCTCTTGACTCCAACACCACAATGCGGACCCTTCCACCCTGTGAAGACAATGATCTCCAGATAAGCATGGGGGTTATAGAAACAGCCAGGGGTCAGCAAAGCCTTCACATCAGAGTCTTCTAGATAAAAGCTGGAGGCAATGCTGTGAATATCAGGTGTGGCTTCGGGTGAGGACACTAAGGGAATAGATGTTGTTTGCACAGGGAAACCTCGGAGTCGTATCTCACATGAACATGGTGAAGAGAATGCACGGATTCCAGTTTTCGAAGATCTCAGGGCTGATCCAGGAATCCTCAGACCCAAAGAGCCTATTGACAACCTGATGAAAGCCTGAGGATCCATTTTTGTCATAAATATTTCCCCATTGTATAAACAGCTTTTGGTTATGGCAACTCAACCCTGTCATTTCAGCAGTCAATAATATAATTAGATCACAAAAAAAAAATTAAGATCTTCACATGTTGATTGCTTGAAATAAGATAATTTTCATTTACATATAAGATCATTTCAATTAAGATCATTTTCACACTAGAAAGGTGAATAATATTTACTACGATTTTTCAGCAGCGAAAAATGAATAAATCAGTTTATTCCCAGATGTATTCGAGGCCATGATCAGTAGTAGTACGATATGAAGATCTTATCATAAACCTCAGTTTATCAGTTCTCCTGTTTGTCTCACCAATTTGAAAATCTATGCAAAAATTAAGCCCGAGGGTCTCCTACAAATTAATGTAAATGTCCATAAGGGATTAAGCTAAACCATATCAGCTGTTGCTTCCAAGCTAAGCAAGTCGCCTAAAGAGTTTATGCTTCTTTTAATTTTCAGATTGTTCTCCTCTAAGTTAAAAACTTTACAGTCTTCAAAGATGATTGAAATAGAACAAACAAGCTCACAGAAGACTAAGAAACAGGAAACAAGGTGAACCGTCAATTTAAAATTGATATGAAATCTTTGCATTGTAAACGGTGCTTCTTTCATCCAAGCCACAGAGAACGTAGACGCAAAAGTTGAACGCGTAATCACCTAAAGAACTGAATTCAAGAGATTTCTGTAACTAAGACCAGTCAAGAAAAATTATATATATGCCTAGAAACAGTCAAGAAAAGCTGTCAGCCATCTATGATAGATTTTCCTAACTAACAGAAAAGATGCCAACCATCTATCATCAGTTTTCCTAACAAACTTTTCATTCATCATGAAAATGATCACATAAATTAAAAGAAGCCATCAACATCTTCTCTAAATATTCATCAAGTAGCTATACAATCTGGTTCCTTCAAGTTTCTCTTAAAACAACCAACTGACCTTAGCTAAATCAAAAAAGTTACCATAATTAAGCTTCCATGTGAAAGACTATAGAGTTCAATAAGATCCCAACTGAAAACAACAAACATGTTGCTTAGAATTCAAATTTCTTATCTTTTAGCATACTTTTCCATCAACCAACCAAAACAAAAGCCTTGCAACTAGAACTCCAATGGAAAAACCACCAATAAATGGAATACCTATATTGAATTTTAACAAACATATGTTGGTTACTTGCAATCATACCCCCCCCCCCAAAAAAAAATTTAAAACTCAACTAAAAAACCAGCTAAAAGTCTACAGCCAATCAACTTACAAAAGTCAAATTCACTTGAACAACCCAACACACATAATCACCCTCAAAAACCAAAATTCATATTGAAGTTAAGTAGAAGAACAAAAGAAAATAAAAATAAAAAGAACCCACCTCTGAATGAAGCTTTTTCTTCATAAAAAAGCTGAAGGAAACAAATTTCCCAGAAAAGAAAACATATCAAAACATTATTTCCCCCCAAAATCCTCTCTCTTTATGTTCTTTCTACTCCAAAAAAAAAAAGGTTCTTTTTAAGGAATGTAAACTTTTAATCAGTCTTGTTCAACGACGAAAAAGAAGAAGATGGAAGAAAAAGGCTTTTAAAGGGCTTTAAGGCAATCTGGGTTTTCACGTAAGACTCTGGTTTTTCACAGATCACGAGGAAACTCTATTTTTCCTTTTAATTTTTCTTTAGTTTTATTACTTTATAAGCCCTTCTTTCTTGGGTTCATTTTTTTCTCGAATGTGAGTATGTAAATATTATAGTAATTAAAATATTATTTTTGCATAATTGTCACGAAATGGAGGCAGAAAGTAAAGAATTTGTCTTTTTCCTACAAGTACTAAATCAATGGCGGAATAGATGAGAAAATTATTTTAATAAAATACAATACTAAATACAAAAATATTGAGATTGTACTTAAAAATAAAATAAAATAAAATAATTGGAGGAGAGAGAGGACGTGAATACAGCTGTAACCAACGCAAGGGTTTGGTCGATTTGCTAAGCAAAGAAGGTATCGTTTTCGGACACATATGCTTCTCAATTTTTTTATATACTTTTATATTTTAATTTTTTTTATTTTATTTTCCGGAAACTACCCTATATTATATTTACAAAAAGAAGACGTACAATTTCCAAATTTTCTTATCTCAATTTCAAAATATTTTAAGATAAAAAAGAATTTCTTATTTAATTAAATTATGGATAAATTATGGATAAATTTTTGTTTTGATCATTAAATTATTTAAAAGTTTTCGTTTAAGTCATTCGACTATTAAAATTATTGCTATATGATTTTTTATGTTCGCACTATGTGTATCAATTCAATTTTTTTCATTAAACTACTTTGGACATTACGAATCTGCAAATTAAGGTTCAAACAATTTTCTTTTTCTATCTTCGATATTAGTCGTCAAACTGACTTGGATCTAAAGTATTTTCTTCTACTCATCGATGGATATTGATCGATCGTATTGATTGTCGAATGATTTCTTAGACCTTATTAGCTAAATTTAAAAAAAACTTAACTATTAAATCATTTAAATAAGAATTTTTAAATAATTTAATGACTTAAATAAAAATAATTAAATTATAAAATTTTTAATTAAATAAGGGGAATAAGAATTATGATTAATGATATAGTTTAGCTTTTTTATTTTAATATTTGCAATGGCGTAGTGACTTCAAATTTTCTTGACAATACGAATTGATTATTGTTCATTTATATATTGAAAGTATACTTTATATTACTATTAGTATAGTTTTTAATTAAATTCCCTTTAAAAACAATTAAATTTAAAAATTCTGCTTACAAAATAATAATTCAAATCAACCGACATGAATTAATATAAAATAAAATTCATTCAAGACTCCTTGTGTTTCTTTACTAAATAAACCTATTTCATACGTCATAAAAACTCTTAAACTGTTTTCTGTAATTTAATTTATTTATATTTAATTTTAAAATTGTTAGACCATAATATGAATAAAGATAAATATCTATCAATTCTATTTAGTACTGTGTAGGTAAGGGTAGAGCAAGAATAGACTTTGGCCTTTTGATTTAGTCCTTGTAAAAATAGTAAAATTATAAGTTATACAATGATAAATTTACATTTTAGCTCTCATAAAATTTATAATTCAACTTTGCCTCCCCAAAAAAATTATAGCTTCGCCCCTAAATGTTGGACCACTCCTTACACCGAAAACCAATAAGAAGCAAGCTTGGGAACCAAGCATAAGTCCAGAAGGTATTATCCCTTTCAAATCTTTATCTTTTTCACTTAGCTATGATAGTTTGCTCTCTTTACAACCATGGGTCCAAGTGTAACACCTTATACCTGGCCCAATCGCCGAGCCTGAATATCAGGATGTCACACCATTGTCACACATCATATGCATTACAGATGGTCTTATTATTTAGCAAACATCTTCTATTTTAGGTTTTGAATAATTATAATTCATACATACTCTAGTCATCATTAAAACATGCTAAACATTCATCAAGCGAGCTTAAAACGAGAATTAAACATGCATTAGAACCACATAGCAAAATTTAGAAAAAAATCACGTAGGTATCGATACTGAATCAAATATATCGATATTTTTCTCAAATGGTATCGATACAGCTTGAAAAATTGATGTCAAAATAGTATTGAGTTTCTCGTTTAAAATTAAATCCTCAAAAATTATCGATGCCTTTCATAAAATATAGATTATTTTACCCCAAGTATCGATACTTGTGATGTGGTATCGATACTACATTACGTCACGGACTTCCTACATTTTCAAAAACCATGGAGGTATCATTTTTAAAACCCGAATATCAATACCACTACTCTAGACCACAAAAATACAACCTATTTAAGCATTTAGATCATTCTAACTTATACCAATACAACATGCAACTATTACATTATCAAAAGAACATCAAAACGTCCATATTAATGGTTTAAAGCATCTTACAAATGTCTGAGCAAGCAAACGATATAATGAGAACAATATCCATAAGTTTTAAGAACAAATAAGTTGTGAAAATATCCAAACATCATGACAACATTTATGCAACAATTCTACCACATTGCATTTATTTCCCCAAAACATAAATGAATAAATAACATCGACGAAATAATGCTAAGTTTTGCTTGGATCACTCCCTTGGAACCACATCACTCACACCGGAACACAACTAATCTGCAATGGTTTAAAAAGAAGTGGGTGAGATTTACAAGCTTAGTGAATGATCAAAATAGCTACCACACAAACATGTCATCATGCATTAACGAAACAACTTATATATCACAATTACAATATTTTCAACTCTAGTGTCATACTACTTATGCATTATTCATTAGTTCGTTTACATAGTAATCACATACATATTTAGGCATATATCACATTACACATATACACATGTAATGATAATTTGACACTTGAGCTATGAAACATAGAAGTGGAATCTACCACCACACATCAGATACACGGATCTCCAACACACCAAATGACTTATAGAGTCGAACATATCCCAAAAAGTGTAGCATATAGCTAGCACTCTCTAACACACCAAACATGTCCCGGTGAATGGAGCTTAGCTCACATTACCTTATCTCTTCAAATCTGTCTCGGACCTTAACGCCCCAAAAGCACAACACATATAGGTGAGTACTAACAATCCCATAGCATGACATGCCAACTATATCCAACGGTCTCAAAGTTCACAAGGCCAAAATATTCGTAATTAACACACATAATTACTTACCGTTTTATGCATTTTATCACTGCATAATCACATTATAAGCACAACATAATCATTATTATATGACACGTATAACATGCCCACAATCAACTTTTCCACAATAGCTATCATAAGCTTATTTTACATGTCACAATATCTTATTTTAATCCAAAATTTCATAACACATAATCACATATTAAACCAAGAGTATGAAAAAGCTTACACTCGGAATTTAGAGTAGAGGTTTAGGCTACTTCTAGATTCCCAATTAATGCAATGAATCGTGTCTACAATCAGCGATTCTAAACACTCACCAATAATGCTTTCACCGAGATGCTGAAAGCTCAAACTAGCCTTTCCTTAACTTGTAGAAAGCCCTAACAAATTCGAAGCTTCAACCAAATAAATCACACAACAACAAAATCAACATTTAACCAAAAACTCTTCTAAATCAACTAAAAACACAAGCCTAAGCTAAATTCTCTTGAAACTGAAACCTTCGACATAACAAACTT
This sequence comes from Gossypium hirsutum, assembly GCF_007990345.1. Lineage (NCBI taxonomy): Eukaryota > Viridiplantae > Streptophyta > Magnoliopsida > Malvales > Malvaceae > Gossypium > Gossypium hirsutum. The sequence goes on along the minus strand of NC_053434.1, from coordinate 89,708,218 downwards.
GAATTTCAATTATCTCGGTCTACACTTAATATTTTTTTCTTAAAACCAATTCCATTCATCTAATTATTTACCTACGACTGATTCTAAACCTTTAAACTACGCAAAACTACCCAATTCTTGGTATTGACATTTTTTGACATGTTATAGCAATTTGCATGAAAATTCATTAAATCCTTAGAAATTTTTAACGAAACTTCAAAGTAAGTTTAGAAACCTTTTAATCTCACCAAAACTAATTGAAAAACACTTTAAAACCACGTTTTTACCCGAAATCGACCATTAACGACCCAATTTTTTACTTTTATTTAAAACATATGATTTAATGTATAGAAAATCAGTTTAGAGGATCAAATAACATCAAAAACTAATAAGGAATTGAATTGTTACCTCGATGGAAGAAAAACGAAGGTTTGGTCAAAAATCCAGAAAACGTACAACTTGAGAGATGACAAAAATCAATGGTGCTTTGGATATTTTTCTTAAAATTCTATGTAGTTTTAAGGCTTAGGGAATGATAGAAATAAAAAGAATGAAGTTTAGAAATCAAATTTGAGGAGGAAGTGCTTAGAGAAGCAAGGGACGGCAACACAAAACAAAACGAGAAGAAACTAACGTGAAACCTGTTGGTGGGGGAAGATATTAGGTTGAATTTTAAATTTTGGTTTAACTGCCTCTTAGACACTTAAAATTTAGACCCTTTTAGAAATTAGTCCTTATTTCAAAATTAAAGGTCTTTTCAACATTCTTTTCAAAAATTGATTTGATTTTCTAAAAGCCATAGTCGAAAACATTTTTATTTACCGTGCTACAAAATTCTTAAGCACACCAGAGCTAAAATTCCCATTTTACCCTCAAAACTTCTAGGCTCTATTTTAGGGTGTGACAAATCTCTCCCTCTAAAAGGAATTTCATCCTCGAAATTTACCTAAGCTAAACAAATAAGGATATTGATGTCTCATCACATCTTTGATTTCTCAAGTAGCCTATTTTGTAATTGTGGTTGTGCCACAAAACTTTAACCAACGGAACTCTCTTGTTTCGTAAAACATTCTCTTCATGAGCTAGAATCTCAACCGGTTCATCCTCATATGTGATATCAGTTCAAACTTCAATCTCCTCCACTGGCACAAAATGTGATGGATCCGAATGATACTTTCGCAACATAGACACATGGAAAACATCGTGAATTCACTCAAGTTTTGGCAACAACTTGAGTCAATAAGTTACCATACCAATCCTCTTAACAAATTTATAAGGTCTAACATACCTTGGACTCAATTTACCTTTACTTCCAAACCTAAAACCTTCTTCCAAGGTGAAACTTTCAAGAACACCTTATCTCCAACTTGAAACTCGACATCTTCACGTTTCAAATCCCCATAAGATTTTTGCCTATCAGAGGCTACTTTTAATCGATCACAAATCAACTTTACCTTCTTTTCAGTCTCACGAACTAAATCTGGTCCAACAACTCGCATCTCATCAAATTCTATCCAACACAAAAGAGTTTTACATTTCCTATAATACAGTGTTTCAAACGGTGCCATACAAATACTCGCTTGAAAATTGTTGTTGCAGGCAAACTCTGCTAACGATAAATATCGCTCCCAACTACCACTGAACTCGATCACACAACTTGGCAACATATCCTCTAGAACTTGAATTACACTCTTAGATTGACCATCAGTTTAGGGGTGATAAGGCGTACTGACACTAAGCTTCGACCTCAAAGCCTCTTGCAAACTCTTTCAAAACCTTGAAATAAAATGTGGATCTCTATAAAAATAATAGAAATTGGAACTCTATGGAGACGTACAATTTCAGCGATGTACAACTCAGCCAACTTCTGCAAAGAATAATTGGTACGCACTGCCAATAAATGAGTACTTTTCGAGAATTGATCAACTATTACCCACACTGAATCCTTCTTTGTTGGAGTTAATGGCAAACTTGAAACAAAGTCTATAGTGATCCTTTCCACTTTCATTCAAGAATCGCAACAAACCTGAAGGAAACTAATGCTCTACCTTTACCTTTTGACAAACCAAACATTGAATTGCAAAATCTATAACACCATGCTTCAAACCAGGCCGCCAATACATCTCTCGAAGGTCATGATACATTTTACCACTACCAGGATGCATAGTGTAAGGGATACTATGCGCCTTGATAAGAATCGCTTACCTCAAATCTACATCATGCGACACACTCAATCTACCTCGAAAGTTCAATATACCATCACTGTCAACATTAAAATATCTATTGACACCTTGTCAACTTATCGAATTCTCTTTAACAACTCCTTATATAACAACTGTTTCTCCTTAACTTGTTGCGACAATGTCAGCCTCACTTGAAGTTCAGTTAACAAACTACCGCCACTAGCTAAACTCAAACGCGCAAACATTGCTCTCAACTTTACCATCGGCTTTCTACTCAAAGTGCCAGCAATAACATTCGTCTTGCCAGGATGATACTCTATCAGATAATCATAATCCTTCAAAAGCTCAATCCAACGCTTCTACCTTAAATTAAACTCATTTTGGGTGAGTAGGTACTTAAGGCTCTTATGATCTGTATAGATGACACACTTCTCTCCATACAAGTAATGATGCCAAATCTTAAGCGCAAATACCACAACAGCCAATTCCAAATCATGAGTAGGATAATTGTGCTCATGCGTCTTCAACTGTCTTAAAGCATAAGCCACAACTTTACCCTCTTGCATTAACACACAACCGAGACCCGAATACGAAGCGACACTGTAAGCCACAAAATCTTTTCCAAGCTCTGGTTGAATCATCATAGGTGTCTCAGTCAAAATTGCCTTATGTTGTTCAAAACATTTCTGCCTTTCAACAGTCTATTCAAACACTATGCTTTTCTAAAGTAATTCCTCTAAGGGTGCAACAATTAGGGAAAACCTTTCAACGAACCTATGACAATAACTAGCCAAACCCAAGAAACTCTGAACTTCAGTAACACTCCTAGGCGCTTGCACTATAATATTGCCTCAATCTTCTTTGGACTCACTCGAATCCCTTTTGCCTACACAACATGACCTAAAAACACCACTTCCTTAAGCCAAAATTCACATTTACTCAACTTTGCAAACAACTTCTTATCTCGCAGAATCTGCAAAATAACCTTTAAACGTGCATCGTAATCTTCCTCAAAATGAGAATATACCAAAATATTGTCTATGAAGACAACAACAAATTGATCCAAGTACGAATGGAATACTCGATTCATCAAATCCATGAGCGCAATAGAGACATTAGTTAAACCAAATGGCATGACCAAAAACTCATAATGCCTATACCGGGTCCTAAAAGTAGTTTTCAAGATATCAAACTCTTTTACCTTCAATTGATAATAACTCGATCTTAAATCAATATTCGAAAACATTGCTGCACATTGGTTTATGATCAAACAAATCATCAATTCAAGGCAAAGGATACTTGATTGCAATCATAAACTAACTAAAAATTTGACAAAGGAAAGTGCACTTATCAATTAATAGTATAGCTACGGTGAGCAAAGATATCATTCCCACTAGGACTAAAAGTACTATTAATTACTTTCTTTCTATTATTTAATCAACAAATTGGGGAGATTGGTTAAAACTAAAATTAACTAAATTAATTAACTAAAAAAATGACAAAGGACAAATCAGGAAAACAAACGATTAACAACCAAGAAACGAGACAACACCCAGGAAAAAATCCACCTAGATTTCATCTATCACTATCAATCCAAATTAAACAACTTCTTCGCTTAGTATATTAATCCGTGGAAATACCTAAATTATTCTAATATCTCTTTCGAGAGTAAGAGCAAGTGACTCTAGATTGATTAATTAAAATTTTTTTCTAATTAAAAACCCTATTATCGCATTAACTCGGTTTATGGACCCCTTTATTAGATTTGACTCTAATCCAGTAGATTTATGTCATACTATTTCTAGGATTGCATGCAACTCCACTCAATTATGCTAGATCTACTTTTAAACAGAGACTTTTCCTCCTTTGATCTAAGCACAACAAATATGGATTAATGGTCTAGAATTATTAAACCAAGAATTAAACACGCATAATTAAGAACAAGATTCAAGTATTTATTGCGTAAAAACAGAAATCAAAAGACATAATTTACCATAGGGTTCATCTTCCTAGGTATTTAGAAAATTAATTCATAATCACAAATGAAAACATCCCAAAGAAAATATAGGCACAATAAATAAAAAAAATTCATAATAAACTTCAAAGAAATCAAAAGCAGATCTTCAGTCTTGATGGAAATCTACTTCATAGTCGACTTCAATAGTGTTTTTCAAGTTTTTTTCTTCAATATTCTTTGACGGTTTACTCATTTCTTCTTATTTTTGGTATATATAGGTTTTAGAATGCTTGTAAAACCTAAAAATTGCTTCTTCTTTTTATGTGTTTGGGGTGCATATAGTAATTTTCACATGGTTTGGCAGATGGCCATGTGGTAGCCCGTGTAGATCATACGGCCATGTGCCTAGCCCGTGTGGAATAACCCAACCCGTGTGGCTCTTAAAACTTGCTCCAATTTTCTAATTTTTGCTCGTTTTCCGCTTATTTTGCTCCCAAATGCTTTCATATGTATAGAAACATGAATTTAAAGGATTAAGAGCATAAAATTTACCATTTTAAATCAAATAATTACACAAAATGCATTAAGAATGAGGCTAAAACATGTTACTTTTAGCACCTATCAATACTTATTCTTAATATTCAACTGCCTATAGTCAATACACAACCGCATCGTACCATCCTTCTTCTTCAAAAGCTAAATCGGTGCACCCCACAGAGATACACTCAGTCGAATGAAACCTTTGTTAAGCAACTCTTGCAACTGAATCTTTAATTCCTTAAGCTCTTTTGGTTCCATGCAATAAGGCGCAATAAAAATTGGTGCAGTACCAGGATAGAGCTCAATAGCAAACTCAACATCAAGTTTCGGTGGCAAACCATAAAACTCTTCAGGAAATACATCAGAAAAGTCCTTAACAGTGCGAGTATCCTGAACTCTCAATGCCTTACTAACCGAATTCATCACATAAGCTAAGTAAGCTTCACAACATTTTCCTATCATCTTTTTAGCCTTCACAGCCAAAACCACATTAAACATAAATCTCGGTCTTTCACCAATAACAAAAATTTCCAACCCATCGCTATTCCTCAAAGTAATTTGTTTTGTCTCAAAATCTAACTTAACCTTATGCTCAATCAACCAGCCCATACCAAGAATCACATCAAAATCGTAGAAAGGAAATTCCATACGATCAATAGAGAAAATGTGCCCTTGAATCATAAGGGGACATTATGGTAAACTTTATTCACTCCCACACTATAACCAAAGGAACTGATAATAGTCATACTCAAATCAATAGTCTTTACAAAAATCCCTAACTTACAAGCCAATTCACTTAAGATATATGAATATGTAGAACTAGAATCAACTAAAGAAAATAAGGGAGTAGACTGCAAAGTGAAAGTACTTGCAATGACTTTAGTCTGATCCTAATCCTTTAGCTCATTAACAACATAAACCCAAGTTGGACCTCCAGACTCAACCTATGTAGCAACAGTATGAGCAATAATTTATTGCCCAACCAATTTTCTATTACCTCTCCGCAACCATAACCTCTAGTAAGCGTAGAAGCAGGTGCCGAACTATAAATCTGCGAAACCTCAACTCTATTTGGGCAATTTCTCAGAAAATGTTCCTTTGAAGCATACTTAAAACAACCACATGTCATCTTGCGACACTCACTAGAATGCCTACGTTTATAGTGTACACAAAGTGGCCATCTAGAACCACTAGTTGAACCGCTAGTACTAACCATAAGACTACTCTTCTACCTAGAATAACTCGGTTGAGACCCACGTCTCGCACCCATACTAGAACTATGACTGTCACACCCTCTTTTAGGAGATCGACTAGATGCACCATCAGAAGTCCTTTTATCATATTTAGTAACCACAGAATGGGGCAGCTTAGCCAAAGTCTCCCAACTGCTTTAGCTTTTTCAACTAACTTATAAAACATCTCTGCGTTTTGAGCTACCAAGTAAACTTGAATCTTATGATTAAGCCCAAAACGAAACCTCTTACAACGATCCCTCTCAATTAAAACCATCTTATGAGCGTAGTGACTAAGTTACACAAACTCTGCCTCATAGTCAGCCACTGATAGATCACCTTGAACCAAATCCAGAAACTCACATTTACAAGCCTCCATGTACTGCTCGCCCATAAACTTCCTTTTAAAAACCTCAAGAAAATAACCCCAGGTCAAACAATGAATAGTAGTACTCTTTTAACCGTATTACTGTCAATTAGGGACACAGTACAACCTAACTTCTCCTTGCCAAAATAGGACATCTGCTCGAGGATCCTGTAACACCCCGAACCCGAGACCGACACCGGAGTCGAACACGAGGTGTTAACAGACTTTAAACCCCTTATAAAAAATATTTCCCAGACACTGCCAATCTGCGTACTAGTCTCTTTAAAAATCATATCTTGAGTTTCACAACTCGAAAATCAGTTTCGTGATTTTTCCCTGAAACTAGACTCATATGCCCATCTACATATTTTTTTCTAGAATTTTTAGTCGGGCCAATTAGTACAGTTTATTAGTCAAAGTCTCCCATGTTACAGGGATCGACTACCCTGACCTTTGCGCATTACGACTTGGATATCTCCTTGTACAGGGCTCCAATACTGATGCTGTTTGTTTCTATAGAAACTAGACTCAGAGAGGAATCTATACATATATGGTATGACTCCTAATTATCTCTGGTTAATTTATAATGAATTTCCAAAGTCGGAACAGGGAATCCAGAAACCGTTCTGGCCCTGTCTCACGAGAACCTGAATATCTCTTAACATACTGTCCGTATGATTGTTTCGTTACTTTCCTATGAAAGTAGATTTTTCAAGGTTTGTTTACATAATTTATTCACTATTTAATTCCATTCCTACTATTTTTAGTGATTTTCCAAATCTACATCATTGCTGCTGTCAGCATCTGCCTTTAAGGTAGACTTTACCTATTTCATGGTTTCCATGATTCAACTAGCCCTTTTTGCATAAATAGTACAATTTATGAAAGTGATTAACCATCCCCGTGGCCAATCCTTGTCAAGCATATCCACACCAAATGATTATAACATTATACTCAAACACATAAGCCATTTTCGCATGGCTATCCAAAATTTATACAAGTCCAAAGGGTCCACGACCCACAACAAACGGGTAGTCCTATACATGCCATTTCGAAGTTCAACCAAAATTGTACCAAAAGGGGGGGCTTTGATAGTGTGGGCGACTTTGACTTCAAGATCCCGAGTCCGATAGCTGGAGAACCAAATCTATAAAACAGAGGAGCAATGAAACGGAGTAAGCAATTTATGCTTAGTAAGTTTTGAGCAAGGAATTCCAGCACAACAAAAGTATAGCATTCATATAGCTAAACGGATAATTTCATATGCACAAATTTACGATATCGTACTTGCTTCACATTATCAACCCTTATGTACATACACAAAAGATCAACTCAGCCAAAGGCCAGTAGCTCGTTTATCAACTGAGCGAATACTTATTTGTAAGGGCTCAACTAAATTCAAGCACATACGAAACATACCTCAATGTTGGGATGTTTCGAGAGTATTAACTGGAATTTTACAGCAAGTTCATTCATTCCCAAATCACGTACCTTCGGAATTTAACCGGATATAGCTTCTCGTTCAAATGCCTTCGGGACATAGCCCGGTTATAGTAATTCGCACAAATGCCTTCGGGACTTAACCCGGATTTAGTAACTCGCACAAATGCCTTCGGGCTTAGCCCGAAATTAGTATCTCGCACAAATGCCTTCAGGCTTAGCCCGGAATTAGTATCTCGCACAAATGCCTTCGGGCTTAGCCCGGAATTAGTATCTCGCACAAATGCCTTCGGATCTTAGTCAGGATATTGTCACTTAGCACAAGCCTTCGGGACTTAGCCCGGACATCATTCAAATAACCATGCACATTTAACAATAAATCATGGCCCATTCGTATTTCATTTTCGTTAGCAAAACTCAAACACAAGACATTTATCATTCTTGCAAATTCGGCTCAATAGCCACACAAAGAGCATGATTTTAATTTGCTTAAAACATGATCTAATCACATCATAATTTAAGCTCTCTTACTCAAGAACTTACCTCGGGTGTTGTCGAACGATTCCGATAGCTATTCGACCACTTTTTCCTTCCCTTTATCGGATTTAGTTCCCCTTTGCTCTTGAGCTTAATTAAACAAATAAATTGATTTAATCATTTGAGCATTGAAAAGAGGAACACAAGGCACTTAGCCCATATTTATACATTAGACATTAAAGTCACATATGTACGGAATCATGAATCAAACTCAACATTTTAGCTAATTTTTCCCCCTTGGCCGAATATGCATGTCTATTTTGGGGCCGATTTCAACACTTAATACATTCTACAAGTATGGTCACTTGTATTGACTAAACACCCTTTTGTTTCAAGTTCAAAACTTGGCTAATACACACATATACACACTAGTAAAGCATCCTCTCCCTTTCCATCAATTGAACACATGCATTGCTCATTAACATGCAAAAGTTATATTCGGCCTTAGCACACAACTTGCTAGCCGATTCTTCTCCATTTAGCAACCAATGCACATATGTGCTCACTCAAAAATGCTAAAAAGGAGGTTCAAGAATCATCAAGCCACCATCACATGCATCATTAACAAGCTTCATATTTAGCATGCAATGGCATTAACACAAACTCCACCTAGGCCGAATCTTAACTCATCCTCATGCCTCATCACCACAACATCAAACATCAACCAAGAATGATGCATCCATGGCCGAGTGTCATTTCCATCACATAGCAAGATTTAGACCATGGGCTAGGTAGAACTCAAGCTAACAACTAAAACATGCATGCATCTCATGGAACATCATCAAACATACCTTAGCCTAGCTACATGCATGGCCGAACCTCTTCAACCTTTCTTCTTCCTTCCTCCTTAAAATTTTTGGCCAAGGATGAACCAAAGGATGAGCATTTTTTTTCTTTGTTTTTTTCTTTCTAGTTTCGGCTAAATGAAGATGAGAAAGGATGAACAAAAATTTTCTCCTTTCTTTTCTTTAGCTCACGGCAATGGGGGGGAAACAACTACACACATTTTTTTTTTGTATTCATCATACTCCTTTTCATTATTTTATGCCCATGCCCCTTATTTTATTTTTTTCCTACATACCTCACTAGGCCAACATGTTCCCAACATGTTTCCACCCATAGCATGGCCAACCACTAGCTCAAATTTTGGGTAATTTGACATGCAAACCCATCATTTTCACAACATGCATTAATAGACCATTTTAAATTAGCCTATCATATTTTCACCATGTCTCATATCAATCCCTATTTAATAATTTCTCATGCAATTGGCAAAATTGGAGAATGAAACTTCCACATACTCATGTACACACATAATAAGCATAGAATATGGAAATCAATTATTTTTATGACTCGGTTTTGTGGTCCCGAAACCACTTCCCGACTAGGGTCAATTTTGGGCTGTCACAACTCTCCCCCACTTAAGAAATTTTCGTCCCCGAAAATCTTACCGGTAAATAGGTTTGGGTATCGTTCTTTCATCGAGCTCTCGGTTTCCCAAGTAGCTTCCTCGATCCCGTGTTTGAGCCATAACACCTTCACTAACGGAACCCTTTTGTTTCGTAACTCCTTCACTTCACGAGCTAGGATATGCATCGGCTCTTCTTCATAACTCATATCGGCTTGAATTTCAACCTCTGATGGGCTAATTATGTGCGATGGATCAGATCGATAGCGTCGAAGCATCGAAACATGAAAGACGTCGTGAATCTTTTCAAGCTCAGGGGGCAAAATCAATCTATACGCAACCGGACCAACTCGTTCGGAGATTTCGTACGGCCCAATGAATCTCGGGCTCAACTTGCCCTTACGGCCAAACCTGAGTACCTTTTTCCAAGGCGAAACTTTAAAGAACACTTTATCTCCCACCTGATATTCAATGTCCTTTCGTTTCAAATCCGCATACGATTTTTGACGATCTGTGGCTGCTTTCAGACTTTCACGGATTACCTTTACTTTCTGTTCAGCATCCTTAATCAAATCAACTCCGAAAATTTTACTTTCACCGAGCTCGGTCCAAAACAACGGTGTACGGCATTTACGACCGTACAAAGCCTCGTAAGGTGCCATCTTAATACTTGATTGAAAACTATTATTGTAAGCGAATTCAATCAAAGGTAAATACCGTTCCCATGAACCACTGAACTCGAGGATGCAACATCTCAACATATCCTCAAGTATCTGAATTATCCGCTCAGATTGACCATCGGTTTGGGGATGAAAAGCAGTGCTAAAATGCAGCTTGGTACCCAAAGCTTCTTGCAATTTCCTCCAAAATCGCGAGGTGAATCTCGGATCTCTATCCGACACGATAGAAATAGGTAGCCCGTGTAATCTCACAATCTGAGAAACGTACAATTCAACTAGTCTATCCAATGAAAAATCCATACACACGGGGATAAAGTGAGCCGACTTAGTCAGTCTATCAACAACAACCCAAATCGCATCCTTCTTACTTGTTGACAATGGCAGTCCGAACACAAAGTCCATTGTGACTCGATCCCATTTCCACTCGGGTATCATGATCGGCTGAAGTAATCCTGAAGGCACTTGATGTTCCGCTTTCACTTGTTGACATATTAAACATCTCGAAACAAAGTCGGAGATGTCTCGTTTCATACCATGCCACCAAAACCAACGTTTCAAATCGTTGTACATTTTCGTACTCCCCGGGTGACTTGACATTCGGCTACAATAGGCTTCGTTTAGAATCATCGAAATGAGTTCCGAACTCCTTGGAATACACAAACGACTTCTGAACCTCAAACAATCATCATCATCAATTTGAAACTCCGATTCCTTGTTCGGAGCACACTCAGCCCGTTTTGCAACCAATTCATCATCAACTTTCTGGGCTTTACGAATTTGATGAATCAATAATGGTTTGGCTTTTAATTCAGCTATGAACACATTGTCGGGTAGAACAGACAAGTGCACATTCATCGCTCGTAAAGCAAACAATGATTTCTGGCTTAAGGCGTCCGCAACCATATTAGCCTTTCCCGGGTGGTAATCAATGACAAGCTCGTAATCTTTCAACAACTCAAGCCAACGTCTTTGTCGCAGATTTAAGTCTCTTTGAGTCATCAAATTTTTGAGACTTTTGTGATCCGAAAATACATGGCACTTCTCACCAAATAAGTAATGTCGCCATATTTTTAAAGCAAATACGATGGCAGCTAGTTCAAGATCATGGGTCGGATAATTTTTCTCATGTGGCTTTAATTGTCTCGACGCATAGGCCACCACTCGACCTTCTTGCATCAATACGCAACCCAACCCAAGTAGGGATGCGTCACTATAAATGAAAAACTCTTTGCCTGATTCGGGTTGCACTAAAATTGGAGCTTCAGTCAAATAAGTTTTTAGTTGATCAAAACTTTTCTGACATTTCTCCGTCCATTCGAACTTAACATCCTTTTGAAGTAGCTTCGTCATTGGTGTGGCTATCATCGAGAAACCTTTGACAAATCGTCGGTAATAACCGGTGAGTCCCAGGAAGCTCCGAACTTCGGTAATATTTCTTGGAGGCTTCCAGTTAAGTATGGCTGAAATTTTGCTCGGGTCAGCTCGAATACCCGATGCGGATACCACATGACCCAAGAAGCTAACCTCTCTTAACCAGAACTCACACTTACTGAACTTAGCATATAACTGCTTATCCCGCAAAATTTGCAACACTAGCCTCAGATGCTCAGCATGTTCGGTCTCATCTCTTGAATAGACCAAGATGTCATCAATGAACACAACTATGAACCAATCCAAATATGGTCTGAAGATCCGATTCATCAAATCCATAAATACTGCAGGGGCATTTGTGAGTCCAAACGGCATCACTAAGAACTCGTAGTGACCATATCCCGTTCTGAAAGCAGTTTTGGGTATGTCCGAATCTCGAATTCGCAACTGATAATAGCCCGATCTCAAATCTATTTTTGAGAACATTGAGGCTCCCTTCAGTTGGTCAAACAAATCATCGATACGCGGTAACGGATATTTGTTCTTTATCGTCACTTTATTCAGTTGACGATAGTCAATGCACAACCTCATGGTTCCGTCCTTCTTTTTCACGAACAATACTGGTGCACCCCAAGGTGAGAAACTTGGTCGAGCAAAACCTCTATCCGTCAATTCTTGCAACTGAGCTTTCAACTCTTTTAACTCGGTTGGTGCCATACGATACGGAGCTATCAAAATCGGCGTAGTCCCAGGTACAAGCTCAATACCAAACTCTACCTCCCGAACAGGTGGTAAACCCGGTAATCCTTCAGGAAAAACATCTGGGTATTCACAAACCACCGGCACAGATTCGGGTTTCTTGTCTAATTCTTTGTCATCCAGTACATACGCAAGGTATGCTTCGCACCCTTTTCTTACATATTTCTGGGCCAACATTGCTGATATTACAGCTGGCATCCCCTCCAAGTCCGTAGACTCAACTCGGATTACTTCGTTATTTGCGCACCTCAAATCAATAGTCTTGCTTTTGCAATTCACAACCGCATCATGCGCGGTCAACCAATCCAAACCAAGAATAACATCAAATTCATCAAACGGCAAAAGCATCAAGTCCGCCGGAAAACAGGAACCTCGAATTTCTAGGGGACATTTCTTACACACTTTGTCGACAAGCACGTAACGACCCAAGGGATTTGACACCCGAATTACGAACTCAGTAGGCTCAATAGGTAAAGTCTTACTGGATGCTAAGGTTTCACATATGTAAGAATGAGTAGAACCGGGGTCAATCAAAGCAATTACATTAGTATCAAAGAGAGTAAAAGTACCGGTAATAACATCAGGCGAAGAAGCATCCTCGCGGGCACGTATAGCATAAGCTCTAGCAGGCGCACGAGCCTCGGATCTGGTCGTAGCATCTCTAGATCCTCTCTGACCACCACTAGCATTGCCCGTATTTCCAGATGGTCTACCTCGAGCAGTGGTAGCACCCGGTTTCCCACTCTGATTTTCATTCTGTTCAAACAACCTCGGGCAATCTTTAATGAAGTGGTCAACTGATCCGCACTTGTAACAGGAGCGGTCAGGGAATCTACAACTCCCCGAATGCCATTTACCGCAATATCGACATTTCATTCTATCTTGACGTTCATTCCCAACACTGGCGACCGAAGTGCCTCGTGTACCCACAGGGGGTCGATCACGATCTCGTCTAAAAAGGCCCGAAGTGCCTCTAAACTGGCCCGCATCATCTCGAAATTTCTTCGATGCCTGTTGAAGAGACTTTCCCAAAGATCTTTTACGAAACTCTCCAGTTCCCACATCAACTTTTTGTTTTTCTTTTCTAAGCTCTTCGGCTTTACAAGCTCGCTCGACCAGTACTACGAACTCTCGTATTTCAAGAACGCCAACGAACATTTTTATATCTTCATTCAGCCCATCCTCGAAGCGTTTACACATGATAGCCTCGGACGAAACACATTCCCGAGCGTATCTACTAAGTCTAACAAATTTTCGCTCGTAATCAGTAACTGACATGGAACCTTGCTTAAGCTCAAGAAATTCCTTCCGTTTTTGATCAACAAATCTCTGACTGATATACTTTTTCTGAAACTCAGTTTGGAAAAACTCCCAAGTTACTTGCTCTCGGGGCACAACAGAAGTCAGAGTACTCCACCAATAATAGGCAGAATCACGTAGCAAGGAGATAGTACACTTTAGGCATTCATCGGGTGTACAAGATAGCTCATCGAGTACCCGGATAGTGTTGTCCAACCAAAATTCAGCTTGCTCGGCATCGTCGCTATCCGTAGCTTTAAATTCAGTAGCCCCATGTTTTCGGATTCTGTCAACTGGGGGCTTATTTGACCTTATTTGGTCAGTTACCGGAGGTATTGTAGGTGCGGGGGTGGTATTAGTTGGGAATGGAGGTTGTGGGACAGCCGTATTAGTTCGAATGTATTGGTTGAACCAATCATTCATCACGCTATAGAAAGCTTGTCTAGCTTCATCATTCGGGTTACTAGCATTAGGTTGAGAGTCCGCCGGCGCTGTCCCTTGTGCGGGAGCAGGCGCTACACTCTCAAGATCATCAGCTACCTCTCGGTTGGGATCGGGATCCATTACTATAAATAAACACATTTACAATTGTCAGAAATCACCAGACTATCAAGTAATCACATAAAATGGCATGTATAGCTAGACCCAACGCATTACGGTAGTCCTCGAATCGACTAAACCGTAGCTCTGATACCAATCAAATGTAACACCCCGAACCCGAGACCGACACCGGAGTCGAACACGAGGTGTTAACAGACTTTAAACCCCTTATAAAAAATATTTCCCAGACACTGCCAATCTGCGTACTAGTCGCTTTAAAAATCATATCTTGAGTTTCACAACTCGAAAATCAGTTTCGTGATTTTTCCCTGAAACTAGACTCATATTCCCATCTACATATATTTTTCTAGAATTTTTGGTCGGGCCAATTAGTACAGTTTATTAGTCAAAGTCTCCCATGTTAGAGGGATCGACTACCCTGACCTTTGCGCATTACGACTTGGATATCTCCTTGTACAGGGCTCCAATACTGATGCCGTTTGTTTCTATAGAAACTAGACTCAGAGAGGAATCTATACATATATGGTATGACTCCTAATTATCTCTGGTTAATTTATAATGAATTTCCAAAGTCAGAACAGGGAATCCAGAAACAGTTCCGGCCCTGTCTCACGAGAACCTGAATATCTCTTAACATACTGTCCGTATGATTGTTTCGTTACTTTCCTATGAAATTACATTCATCAAGGTTTGTTTACATAATTTATTCACTATTTAATTCCATTCCTACTATTTTTAGTGATTTTCCAAATCTACATCATTGCTGCTGTCAGCATCTGCCTTTAAGGTAGACTTTACCTATTTCATGGTTTCCATGATTCAACTAGCCCTTTTTGCATAAATAGCACAATTTATAAAAGTGATTAACCATCCCCGTGGCCAATCCTTGTCAAGCATATCCACACCAAATGATTATAACATTATACTCAAACACATATAAGCCATTTTCGCATGGCTATCCAAAATTTATACAAGTCCAAAGGGTCCACGACCCACAACAAACGGGTAGTCCTATACATGCCATTTCGAAGTTCAACCAAAATTGTACCAAAAGGGGGGGCTTTGATAGTGTGGGCGACTTTGACTTCAAGATCCCGAGTCCGATAGCTGGAGAACCAAATCTATAAAACAGAGGAGCAATGAAACGGAGTAAGCAATTTATGCTTAGTAAGTTTTGAGCAAGGAATTCCAGCACAACAAAAGTATAACATTCATATAGCTAAACGGATAATTTCATATGCACAAATTTACGATATCGTACTTGCTTCACATTATCAACCCTTATGTACATACACAAAAGATCAACTCAGCCAAAGGCCGGTAGCTCGTTTATCAACTGAGCGAATACTTATTTGTAAGGGCTCAACTAAATTCAAGCACATATGAAACATACCTCAATGTTGGGATGTTTCGAGAGTATTAACTGGAATTTTACAGCAAGTTCATTCATTCCCAAATCACGTACCTTCGGAATTTAACCGGATATAGCTCCTCGTTCAAATGCCTTCGGGACATAGCCCGGTTATAGTAATTCGCACAAATGCCTTCGGGACTTAACCCGGATTTAGTAACTCGCACAAATGCCTTCGGGCTTAGCCCGGAATTAGTATCTCGCACAAATGCCTTCGGGCTTAGCCCGGAATTAGTATCTCGCACAAATGCCTTCGGATCTTAGTCCGGATATTGTCACTTAGCACAAGCCTTCGGGACTTAGCCCGGACATCATTCAAATAACCATGCACATTTAACAATAAATCATGGCCCATTCGTATTTCATTTTCGTTAGCAAAACTCAAACACAAGACATTTATCATTCTTGCAAATTCGGCTCAATAGCCACACAAAGAGCATGATTTTAATTTGCTTAAAACATGATCTAATCACATCATAATTTAAGCTCTCTTACTCAAGAACTTACCTCGGGTGTTGTCGAACGATTCCGATAGCTATTCGACCACTTTTTCCTTCCCTTTATCGGATTTAGTTCCCCTTTGCTCTTGAGCTTAATTAAACAAATAAATTGATTTAATCATTTGAGCATCGAAAAGAGGAACACAAGGCACTTAGCCCATATTTATACATTAGACATTAAAGTCACATATGTATGGAATCATGAATCAAACTCAACATTTTAGCTAATTTTTCCCCCTTGGCCGAATATGCATGTCTATTTTGGGGCCGATTTCAACACTTAATACATTCTACAAGTATGGTCACTTGTATTGACTAAACACCCTTTTGTTTCAAGTTCAAAACTTGGCTAATACACACATATACACACTAGTAAAGCATCATCTCCCTTTCCATCAATTTAACACATGCATTGCTCATTAACATGCAAAAGTTATATTCGGCCTTAGCACACAACTTGCTAGCCGATTCTTCTCCATTTAGCAACCAATGCACATATGTGCTCACTCAAAAATGCTAAAAAGGAGGTTTAAGAATCATCAAGCCACCATCACATGCATCATTAACAAGCTTCATATTTAGCATGCAATGGCATTAACACAAACTCCACCTAGGCCGAATCTTAACTCATCCTCATGCCTCATCACCACAACATCAAACATCAACCAAGAATGATGCATCCATGGCCGAGTGTCATTTCCATCACATAGCAAGATTTAGACCATGGGCTAGGTAGAACTCAAGCTAACAACTAAAACATGCATGCATCTCATGGAACATCATCAAACATACCTTAGCCTAGCTACATGCATGGCCGAACCTCTTCAACCTTTCTTCTTCCTTCCTCCTTAAAATTTTTGGCCAAGGATGAACCAAAGGATGAGCATTTTTTTTCTTTGTTTTTTTCTTTCTAGTTTCGGCTAAATGAAGATGAGAAAGGATGAACAAAAATTTTCTCCTTTCTTTTCTTTAGCTCACGGCAATGGGGGGGGAAACAACTACACACATTTTTTTTTGTATTCATCATACTCCTTTTCATTATTTTATGCCCATGCCCCTTATTTTATTTTTTTCCTACATACCTCACTAGGCCAACATGTTCCCAACATGTTTCCACCCATAGCATGGCCAACCACTAGCTCAAATTTTGGGTAATTTGACATGCAAACCCATCATTTTCACAACATGCATTAATAGACCATTTTAAATTAGCCTATCATATTTTCACCATGTCTCATATCAATCCCTATTTAATAATTTCTCATGCAATTGGCAAAATTGGAGAATGAAACTTCCACATACTCATGTACATACATAATAAGCATAGAATATGGAAATCAATTATTTTTATGACTCGGTTTTGTGGTCCCGAAACCACTTCCCGACTAGGGTCAATTTTGGGCTGTCACAGATCCTTTCCACACCTTCTAACCAGTACTCAGCCATGGTCGGATCGATCCCTTTTACTCCAAAAAACTTTTTACCACCCAACGCCTGTAGACGTTCAAGCGGCAACCCTCGATTAACAAGCGCATGATTGGTAGGTGCAAGAGCAGGGTTAGCACCGACAATCCACTGAAATGCTCCAATCATAGCTTTCATTAAAGGGCCAACACCTTTATCATGTATGTTCACTCTATTCGGTGGCACAGGAGGTGTAAAGGATGTACCATCCTCTTGAGTGTTAGCTCTCACATTAACGTGTATAGGAGGCATATCTAATAATCTAATGCACAAAAAAACAAGCAAGGGTGTGAGTGGTAAGAAATAATCTAAGTTACATCCCTATAAGAAAACTTTAGGATTAAGGCAATGTGTTCTTGTTTCCACCCCATATGCAATTCAATTAGAGATTTTTTCAATAATCTAAGCAATTAGAGTAACTTAAACACTTAGGTTTCACAACCCCAATCCGTACAACAATCACCTAAGTTTGAGTATTAGTGAACCTATACTCTGATACAATCAAATGTAACACCTTATACCCGACCCAGTCGTCGAGCTCGAATATCAGGATATCACACCACCGTCAAACATCATATGCATTACAAATGGTCTCGTTATTTAGCAAACATCTTTTTTTTTAGCTTTTGTATAATTATAAATCATACATATTACATTCATCATTAAAACATGCTAAACATTAATCAAGTGAGCATAAAATGAGAATTAAACATGTATTAGAACCACATAACAAAATTTTGAAACAAATCACGTTAGTATTGATACTGAATCAAATGTATCAGCATTTCTCTCAAATGTTATCGATACTAATTGGAAAATCGATGCCAAAGTAGTATTGTGTTTCTCGTTTAAAATCAAAACCTTAGAAATTATCGGTATCTTTCATAAATTATCAATTATTTTACCTCGAGTATCGATACTCGTAATGTGGTATCGATGTAGTA
Organism: Gossypium hirsutum; assembly: GCF_007990345.1. Lineage (NCBI taxonomy): Eukaryota > Viridiplantae > Streptophyta > Magnoliopsida > Malvales > Malvaceae > Gossypium > Gossypium hirsutum. Next base: position 89,689,586 of record NC_053434.1, on the reverse strand, counting down.
TTACGTTAATGACTTATTGCACTTTCAAAAATCATGGAGGTATTGTTTTTAAAACCCGAATATAGATACCTCTACTCCAAACTAGAAAAATACAACCTATCTAAGCATTTAGATAATTCTAACTTATACCAATACAAGACGAAACTATTACATTATTAGAAGAACATCAAAATGTCTATATTAATAGTTTAAAATATCTTAGTAATATCCAAGCAAACAAACAATATAACGAGAACAATATCCATGAGTCCTAAGAACAAATAAGCTGTGAAAATATCCAAATACCATGGCAATATTTATGCAACAATTCTACCACATTGCCTTTATTTTCCCAAAACATAAATGAATAAATAACACCTATGAAATAATGCTATGTTTTGCTTGGATCACTCATTTGGAACCACACCACTTACACAAGAACACAACTAATCTACAATGGTTTAAAAAATGAGTGGTTGAGCTTTACAATCTTAGTGAATTATCAGAATAGCTAGCATGCAAACATGTCATCTTGCATTAACGAAACAACTTATATATCACAATTACAATATTTCCAACTCTAGTGTTATACTACTTATTCATGCATTATTCATTAGTTTGTTTACATAGTAATCATATACATATTTAGGCATATATCACATTACACATATCTATATTTAATGATAATTTGGCACTAGAGCTGTGAAACATAGAAGTGGACTCTACCACCACACATCAGATACACGGGTCTCCAACACACTAAATAACTCATAGAGTCGAACATATCCCAAAAAGTGTAGCATATAGCTAGCACTATCCAACACACCAAACATGTCCCAATGAATAGAGCTTAGCTCACATTACCTTATCTCTCCAAATCTGTCCAGAGCCTTACCGCCCTAAAAACAAAACATATACAGGTGAGTACTCACAATCCTATGGCATGCCAACTGTATCTAACGGCCTCAAATTTCACAAGGCCAAAATATCCGTAATTAACACACATAATTACATACCGTTTTCTACATTTTATCACTACATAATCACATTATAAGGACAACATAATCACTATCATATGGCAGGTATAACACGCCCACAATAAACACTTTCATAATAACCATCATAAGCTTATTTCATATGTCACAATATCTCATTTTAATTCACAATTTCACAACACACAATCACATATTAAATCAAGAGTTTGAGAAAGATTAAACTCAGAATTTAGGGTAGGATTTTAGGCTACTTCTAAATTCCCAATTAGTGCAATGAATCATGTCTATAAGCAACGATTCTAAACACTCACCAATCACGCTTTCGCCGATATGCCGAAAGCTTAAACTAGCCTTTCCTTAACTCGTAAAATGTCCTAAAAATCTGAATCTTCAGCCTAATAAATCACACAACACAATCAACATTCAGCTAAAGACTCTCTTGAATCAACCAAAAACACAAGCCTAAGCTAAATTATCTTAAAACCAAAACCTTTGACATAGCAAACTTGAATTTCAATTATCTCGGTCTAAACTTAATATTTTTTTCCTAAAATTGATTCCATTCATATAATTTTTCACCTATGATTGATTCTCAACTTTTAAACTATGAAAAACTACTCAATTCATGGTATCAAGATTTTTGACATGTTATGACAATTTTTACGAAAATTCATTAAATCCTTAGAAATATTTACCCAAACTTAAAAGTAAGTTTAAAAACCTTCTAATCTCATTAAAACTAATTGAAAAACACTTGTAAACCATGTTTTACCCAAAGTCCTGAAATCTACCATTAACGACCCAATTTTCGGCTTTTATTTAAAACATGTGATTTAATGATTAGAAACTCAGTTTAGAGGATCAAATAACATAAAAAACTAATAAGGAATAAGATCGTTACCTTCGATAGAAAAAAATCAAAGGTTTAGTAAAAAATTCAAAAAACCCACAACTTGAGAGATGACAAAAAGGAATAGTGCTTTGGGTGTGTCTCTTAAAATTATATGAAGTTTTATGACTTGGAGAATGATAAGGATTAAAAGAATGAAGTTCGGAAATCAAAATTGAGTGGGAAGTGATTTGAGAAGCAAGAGACAACAATATAAAACAAAAGGGAAATAAACTAATGTGAAACCTGTAGGTGAGGATGATATTAGGTTGAATTTTAAAATTTGGTTTAACTTCCTCTTAGACACTCAAAATTTAGTCCCTTTTACAAACCAGACCCTATTTCAAAATTAAAGGTCTTTTCAGCGTTCTTTTCAAAAATTTATTTGATTTTTTAAAGGTCATAGTCGAAAACATTTTCGATTTACCATGCTACGAAATTTTTGAGCACACTAGAGCTAAATTTCTCATTTTACCCTCTAACACCCTTTAGTGTCAACTCTAACTTCTGGCACCATCAAGTTTCAGCATTTTTTTCATGTATTTCCATCAAGCTCTAGCTTGAGATAGATGTTTAGCTTTTTCATGTGATATTTGGGATTCTATCTCTACGAGGTTCCTCTAAATTTTTTATTTTCTTAAACCCTTTTCTATTTTTGATTTCTTTAAGTCTCTTACATTTTTTTAGTGTTATTGGTCTCTTGTTCATCTTGGGTTTCTTAAAGCTTATCCCTATTTTTTGGTTTCTTAAAGCTCCTAGCATTTTTGAGTTTGTTAAAGCTTCTATTTTTAAACTACATATTTGGATTTCTTAGAAGTTTTCTGTGTTTAATCTACATATTTGGATTTCGTAGAAGTTTCTCTATGTTTGGGTTTATTAAAGCTTTCATATTTGGGTTTTATATAACTTCCCAAGTATATTTAATCTTTATTTTTGGGTTTATTAGAGCTTCATCCATTTTTTGTTTCGTAAAGTTTTCATCGTTGGGTTTCATGAAGCTTCCCAATCACATTCAATCTCCATTTATGATTTTCTTAAAGCATCCTCCATTTTTGGGTTTCTTAAAGCTCCCTTCATATTTTTGTTTCATGATGTTTTCCTAACATAATCTATAATCACATTTGTAGCCTAGATTACTCTGGGGTTTCAATTCTAAGGTTACTATGAAACAATGATTTTGATGTAATGGCTTTGAGGTATTGAAAAATTTTGAGATCATTGCAACCAGAATAAATTCAAGTTTAAACTGCCATTCTTGTTTTCTATTATATTCTTGTTTTATTTCAGTGAAGCCCTGACTCTCTTTATGTGGTTTTTTAGGTACAATTATTTTTATATTTGTTGGTTTATTTTTGTGGAGTTTCAACTTCTTTCAATTTATTTTTTGGTGCAGCTATTATGTTGTTTGTTGGTTTTGTTTTTGCAAAGCTTAAACTCTTTTCATGTTATTGTGGGTGCAATTCCCATGTTTAGCTTATTCCATCTTGTTTGTTGGCTTTGTTTCCATGCGTTTTTTTTCTTTTCCATGTTGTTCGTGGGTGTAACTCTTTGTTTTAGAATTAGTTTTTGTGGTGTTCCGACTGTCCTCCATGTTTTCTTGTAGATTTTGTTCCTTTGGAGCTTCAACTTCCTTAATGTCATTTTTGGATGCAACTCTTATGATTATTTGTAGGTTTTATCTTTATGGAACCTCAAACTCTTAGATAATCAATCTACCTGATCTGTCGTAATTTGATACATCAAATTAGGCTCCCCATTCACTTAATGAGCTTATTCTCGAGCAATTTGAATGTCTTTTCTGTATTTTTACTTAGTTTTAGTTCTTCATGTTAATAAGTGAATTAATGTATTTTATGTTACTTTTGAGACTCGAATAGGCCCTAACGATTAATTGAGTATTGTAGGTAGTCAATGATGACCTGAACATGAATGAAAACATCACCTAGAAGGGGGCTATTGTGATATTGAAGCATGAAAACGGTGATACCTCTAACAGTGTTGAAATAAGAAGAATTGAGGCCACCTACAATGGTATTACGATACCAGCCTTAGGTATCGCGATACCCAACCTCCCAAGGACCCCCTATTTCAAGACTATCGTGGATATCACAATATCGAGCCATGGGTATCATGATACCCTTGACAAGGGGAGACAAAAATTGATTGCAATGGTAGTCATTGTCCAATTCCAACACCAATAAAAAAATACACGATGAGGGGCATTTTGGGCATAATTTTTGGATTGTAATCAGATAAAAAAAAGCCTTCTTTTGGCTGAAAAAAAAGGAGAAACATTTAGACTATTCGTCTTTCTCATCTTTTTAGCTTAAGGTTTAATTACTTTCTTCCTCTTTTTAGAATTCAAGCTTTTTCTTTTCTGGTTCTATGTTAAGTTAGTTAGATAGTTAGTTAAGTTTACTGTAGCTAGGTGTTAATTACTTTGAAATACTTCAATTTTCCTTATAGTTAGACTTTAATCTTTTGGTTTAATCTTATTCAGCTTTGGTTTATTTTACATGTTAAAAATAATTTGTTTGGTGTTTATTTAGCTATGCTACCATTGTTATGTTCTTTTAGCTTTTGCAAGAAATCTTGGGTTTTTATTGCTTTGCTAGGTTTAAGTTGATGCAATTTTTGACAAATTATTTGTTGTTAGGGTGTTTAGATATAATCATGAGTAGCTACATCCTAAGTGGTTGGTTGATGGAAATGTTGGGAACGTAATTTTCAGGTCTAAGGACAAAATCGTAAAATATGGATTAAATCAAATAGAATTTAAAACTTAGGATTGAGGCTCATAAGGGAAAATTTAGATAAGTGAGACAAAAAGGAGATCTTATTAGGCACCAATTCAATTGTCTCGAGTTAGTGTGGTGGAGGTCAAGAGATATACCAGACTAATTTGTCTAATTTGGTAAAATTGAGACCGAGAGGTAAAATTGAACCAATTTAGGAGTATTAGCGATTTAGATCCCTAATTCAAAGGTTAACCAACAACATGGAAATCAACCAACTGTTGTCTATTACTGAATTTGTTAGTTTCATAGTTTGCATGATTTACAATTTAATCTTTTCCATTTTTTAGATAATTAGTTAGTTTAATTCGCCTTTAATTATTATTTGTCGTAATACAACACTTAGTGAATAGTTAGCTAGACTCCTAAATTGCATGTTATAGTTTAGAATCACTTGAGCATAAAACTCTCTTGGGTTCGATCTTTAGAATACTTGTGCGTTCCATTGTAACACTAAAAATATTACAACTAACCTGTCACACTTGCAATACACTGCACGTAAGTTGATTGTATTTGTGTTGATTCTCAACCTCGGCGGCTGAGGCAGTTATTGCCTTTGTATTGTTTGGCCATGTTCCTGAGGATGTCTAAGTATTTTACCAGTGTCCGCTCTTTAACTTTATGTTGACTGTTGAATTGATTTACTACCAATTGAGAGTTTATAAACATCTTCAGGTTTTCAATGTCTAAAGACTTAGCTAATTCCAATTCTACTATGAGCACTTTATATCCTTTATCATCTTTCAAAGTGGGGGAAATTAGAGTTTAGTAGTATTGTCATTCTTGTCCCTCTGGATTTATAAATAGGAGTCCTACTCTTACTTTATCTTTATTTGATGAACCATCAATGTACATTACCCAAGAAGAGAAGTGCTTCAAAAAATGACCATATGCCTTTGCTTTAGAAGAATAACAGTTGAGTTATCTGGAGCTTGAAGCTTATGTGCCTTAGGGGATTCTATAGTTGCTTACAAGAATAAGCACTCAACCTAGAATTTTGTGGGTACAACTCTCATGTTGTTTTAGATTTAGTATTTTTGAAGCTTTTCCTCTACTCCATGGTTTTTTTCAAATTTTGTTTCTGTGGAACTTCGACTTCCGTAATGTCATTTTTAGGGTGCAACTCTCGTGACTGTTTGTAGGTTTTATTTGTTGGGATCTAGTGTCTTTAGGTAGTTTTTCGTCATATGTAATTCTAAATTTTTGAACAGATTGGTTTAATAAAATTCCATCATTCACATTAATATCACTTCTATTTGTCTTCAATGGTTTTTGCATGCAAAGAAAAATGAATAAGCAAATATTTGCTTACTAATTACCTAATGCTTAACTAATGTTAAGTTGCATAATGTTGTTGGATCATAATGCGAGAAGACAACTTATATTAGTAAGTAATCTAAAAGGCCCATAGCCTAATCAAAATTCATCAAATCAATTAAAGGACTATTATGTCGTCTATCAAGTCCAAGTGGGAGATACATTATCTTGGGTGTCAGAGCAGATGACTCCCAGAAAACATGGTCATGGATATGGTTGTCTAGACTAAACATACATTGGATAGGACCCATGGATTTATTCTATTTGTGACATTCATAGTGTGGCTTACCTCAATTCTAAGGAAGTTATGAACTATGTGTGCGTGACTTGTATGCTTTAATATATTGAAAGCTAGAGTTCAATTGGTAATAGAATTGAAAGCTTATAAGTTGAGTATACAACTTCTGCATGACATAGCTTCACTTAAAATAATAGAATTCATAACTCAATATAGGGTAAATGATAAACTCTCATTAGCATTACATAATAGATGGAAAAGTAATGTGGTCATAGGTCATTTGTCTAGGACGAATGATTTATTACTATATGTTAGTGGCTGACTTTTTTCATAAAAGAAGATATAATGATTACCATGAGACATAATAAGATCATATTGGATAGACAGATTTAACCCAAAATGATTAAGAATATCCTATAAGGGTAACACACTTATGGAAAGGTCATTAGATGAGCACATGATAAATAGTTTTTGTAATGGTATATAATAGGAAGAGCTCAATCATGTTACTTTAGTGGAATGGCTCTTTGACTAAATAATGTTGTAATTAATAAATCATGAGTCAAAAATTAATTACAAATTATTTAAACCTTAATTATATATGTCCATTCAATCCCTCTACTAGCTCGATACAACCTTGCCGGCTTACATTTAATCGATGAGATAAATATATGAAAACAATGAATTTGTAACACCCTATACCCGACCCGATCTTCGAGCCTGAATATTAGGATGCACATCACTGTCTTATCAACAATCATAGTCAACATCTCATCAAACATGTGATTAATGTCAAATTATTCATCGTAAACATATATATAGAGTTCCTAATTCAAAAATACTCAAAGTAGCATTAAATTAAGCAATACAAATATCAATCAACATTATTATGCAATTGCAGCATGCATATGAACCACTCAGCAAAATCTCAATATAATTCATGTAGGTATCAATACTGGAACTGTGGTATCGACAATTTCCTTATATGGTATAGATACGCTTGAAAAATTGGTACCAAAACAACATTTTTTTTCTTGCTTAAAATTAAAACACAAGAAAATATTAGTACATTTCAAAAAGTATTGGTTTTTGTACCTCGAGTATCAAGACTTATGATATGGTATCGATACCCAATTACCATAATGACTTTTTGCACTTTTGAAAATCATGAAAGTATCATTTTTAAAACCCAAATAGCGATACCTCTGTTTCGGACAACAAAAATACAACATATTAAAGCAATTAGTCTAATCTAACTTAAGTCCATTCAACATGCATCTTTTATCACCTCAAACAATTGTCAAAACGACTATAATAATAGTTCTAAACATAAAAAATATGTCTGAGCAAGAATCAACATGTCAAAGTCCAAATTCTTAAATCCTGAGAACAAATAAGTTATGAAAATATCCAAAACATCATGGCAATATTTATGCAACAGTTTCACCACATTTCCTTATTCCCACAATTCCAAAATAATAACTATTAAACACATAGTCAAATGCTAAACTACTTGGATCAGTCCCTTGGAAAGTATTGCGCACTGCTTGCACCGTAACGCTAATAGTTTGCAAAGGTTTAAATAGGAGTGGGTGAGCTTTACAAGCTCAGTGAATGATCATAATAACTACCACATAAACATGTCATCATGCACTATCGAATCAACCATATAACACAATTACTACATTTCAAACTTTGGAGTCATTCTACTTATTCATACATTATTCATAGATTCTTTTACATAATAATCAGATACTCATTTAGGCATATATCCTATTACTCATAAACACATTTAATGATAATTTGGCACTTGAGGCTATAAAATATAAAATTGGGCTCTACCACCACTTGTCAGATACACGGATCTCCAACACACCAAATGACTTGTAGAGTTGAACATATCCCAAAAGTTTTGCATATAGCTAGCACTCTCCAACACAACAAACAAGAACAGGTGAATGGAGCTTAGCTCACATTCCTTTATCTCTCCAAATCTTTCTCAGGCCTCAATGCCCCAAAAAAAAACAAAAAATATGAGTACTCACAATCCTATGGCATGCCAACTAAATCCAATAGTCTCAAAGATCACAAGGCCAAAATATCTGTTATTAAAGACACATATTACTTACCATTTTCTACACTTTTTCTCTGCAAATTTACATTATAAGCACAACATAATCACTTTCATTTGGCACATATAACAGGCCCACAATCGTCTCTTTCACAACAACCATCATAAGCTTATTTCACATGTCAAAATATCACATTTTAATCCACAATTTCACAACTCACAATCACATATTAGATCAAGAGTATGAGAAATCTTACACTCAGAATTTAGAGTATGGGTTTAGGCTACTTCGAATTTCCCAATTAATGCAATGAATGTGTCTACAAGTAGCAATTCCAAACACTCACCGTTTACGCTTTCGCCCAGTTGCCGAAAGCTTGAACTAACTTTTCCTTGCCTTTCACTTTACTCATAGAAGGTTCTAACGAATCCGAAGCTTCAATAAAGTTCAACACAATCAACATTCAGCTAAACACTCTCTTAAATGAGTCAAAAACACAAGTTTAAGCTAAATTCTCTTGGAACTGAAACTTTCAACATAGCAAATATGAAATTCAGCTATCTCGGTCAATACTTAATCTTTTTGCCTAAATCTGATTCCATTCATCTAATAACTCACCTACGACTGATTCTCAACCTTCAAACTATGCAAAACTACCCAATTCATGGTATCAAAATTTTTTGACATGTTATGAAAATTTTCACGAAAATTTAATAAAACTCAAAAAATCTTTAACAAAACTTTAAACTCAATTTAGAAACATTCTATTTACATCAAAAGTAATTGAAAACCACTTTGAAATCATGTTTTTACTCAAAATCCTGAAATCCACCATTAACGACCCACTTTTTGGTTTTTTTTCTTTAAAACATGCGATTTAATGGCTAAAAACTCCATTTAAAAGACTAGATAAAATCTAAAACTAATAAAAAATGTGTAACACCCCAGAGCCCACCCAGAAGTTTCGACCAAATCTTGCAGGGACACATTGGCTACCAAGATGGCACTAACTAATCATAGGTTTAAACATATCGACACTTTTCGAAAATCTATTTCTCTTATTGCTTACCTAAAACTGAAACATATTTTGCCAAACGTTTTGCAACCGTTGCAATTATTTTGTTTAAAACTCCACATGAATCTAAATTGGCAACTACTGAGTTAAAACCAACAGCTTCAAGTAAAAAATTTACGTTTAAAGAACTATATTGTCATCTTTGCCAAAAATTCACTTTTAGTTCTAAACTCATGCGCAACCTTACAAATTCAAAGTTTGAAAACCATAAACTCAACACGTACTGGTTATCCAAAAGAAAATGCTCATACCACCGTAGTTAAAATCCTTTACAAGCCAACTAAAAATAATAGCAGAATTTTGAAAGTTATTATTAGAACAAACCAAACTTTCTAAGAATCTGAGACCACTGGTATGCCGAATCCAACTTTAAAACATGAAAAGTACTTGAAAGGAAGGAAACTAGGAGAGGGTGAGCTACGTGAGCTCAGTGTGAGTCCGAAACATAAACAAATAGAAAAAGACGAGGTTTCAAAAACAAATATCCCATATAAGAGCACATAGTCAGTGTATGAAAATATTGAACCGGTAATCAAAAGTACAAACACATTTCCATAAGCCATTCAAAGAAACACATACGTTACTCCATATACAGAGAAGTATTAAACACATTAAATTATTATTCAATTCACAAACAATTTGAAAATTACATAATCAAACACATAAACTCAAATGCAAACCGAATGCAACAAGTCAAAAACCCACCCTAACCAACCAAGCACCACTTCGACCACCCTACACACCACAATAGAGCCATGAAAGACCCAACCACCCTGCACACCACATAGGACCATAATAAGCCCATCCACCCTACACACCATAAATGGGGAAGTAAGCCACTCAATTAATAATATGCAGCTGAGCTAACATATATACAATATAATGTGGTAAACCGTTGTACAGAAACATTGTAGTAAAACTACCAATTTAGTCTTCCTTCTCTTCACAACCAAAATCCCAGATTTATATGCAAATGCCGGAATGCCCACAATTCACTAACAGACTCACAGACATAGTGATTCATACTTAATCGAATAATTTCAGAATCAATAATGCTTGTACACATTTAATAAGTATGATAACAAGAAATAATTTCAAGCTCATCCATCATATTACATATGCAGTTCCCGATTATCTAAAGTTTACTCATTCGAACACCCATTCATACTTGAACCCAAGTCGTAGAAAAGTCCCAAACACAATTACCAAGGCTTACCCGAAGGTCGGATTACACAGAAACATGAAACAATTCAATTTACAACATAGAACAAAATTTTGCAAAATAGAGCCACACGGCCGTGTGGAAGAATTCAAGTCGTGTGGGGTCTACACGACCATGTGTAGAGTGACACGCCCGTGTGAAAGAGGCACACGTCGTGTGTCAAAGACACACGCCCGTGTGACCTAGTTGCATGGTCATTTGAGTAGCTCGTGTAACTCACAGTGCAAATGTGCTAAATTTAAGCAAAATTAAGAAGCAGATGAGACACGACCATGTGGCTAACGCACACGCCCATGTGGCTGTGGAACACGACCGTGTGAAAAATGACAAAAATCTCTAAACAGTAGCGAAATGACTGTGTGGCACTAGAAAAAGTCAAAATCCCTGATTTCTCAACATCACACGGCAGTGTCGACCACCCGTGTACGACACACACTTAGATGGCCACCTGTTTGGTCATGAAACCACATCGAAACATGCTAAAAGTCATAAGTTCACGATATCAAAGCAATCCTAATCACTAATAGTTCAGAAGCACACCAGAATTAGTAGAATTTCATTCAATCAAACAACAATTCAAACCTAAATTAAGTAGTTTCAGAAACACACATGATGATCATTTCCAAAGTACTAAAATCAGCAGGTTCGCCTCTATTCTACCAATCTGAGAACTCAATTTCACATACAAATTAAGTTATTAGAATTTTAATTAAACAATCATAAAAGAAGTAGAAACAAAACTTTTATTAATCCTAATAAACAAAGCCTACCCGATTCAACTTCCAATTAGACAAATCACACGAAGACAATTAATCCTTGACCAACGACAATCAACAAAAAAGTAGAAACTAAAAAGAAAAAGAGGAGAATTGAGAAATGAAAGAAGCAAATAGAAATCAACAATCTGAAAATTGGAGAAAACAAAAGAAAGAAAAAAGAATGAACGTGAAGGAAAATTGAAATTATTTCCCCTTTCTATTTAATTCATTATTTAAAAATATAAAAAGTTAAATAAAGTTAAATTAATACCAAAAAGACACAAAATTAAAACAAAATTCTCTCTTTTCTCACATCATGATTCGAACACAAGACCAAGGTAAACTAACAACACACACCACCACAGAACCAGCAAGCTCATTCTAACATTAGAACGTGAAAATAAACTCAATTGTTCAACCTACTTATGACCCTATCTACAAACCTCAAAACTTCTAACCCCAAATTCTGGGGTGTTACAAAATGACTTGTTACCTTCGATGGAAGAAAAATAGAGGTTTTGTAACATCCCGATTTAGACCTTAGTCAAAATAGTAGTTTCGGGACCACAAATCTGAGGAAAAAAATATTTTAATATCATTTTCTATGCTTATAATATGTGAATTGATATCTGTGAAAGTTTAGTGTGAAAATTTGATCGTTTGTGTGCTTAATTTAGAAAAAGGACCTAATCGCGTAAAATGTAAAAGTGGCTAGCTATTTGTTAAAAGTACTTAAGTGTTATGTATTATTAAAGGAGAGGTCCTTATGATGTTATTATACCATAACTAAGGTTGATGGACATTAATGACCATCCATTAAGTGTTTTTAAATGGTTATAAATAAGGTTAATATGGTAACTAACATATTATGTTAATGTAATTAAAAAAAACATTAAATTGGCCAATATGTTCATCATTTAGCCGAAATTGAAGAAAAAAAATAGGGTTTCAAGCCTCCAAACATTCGACACTTATTTTGGCTAATTAGGTGTGTGTTTTTTATCCTTTTTTAATAATTTCTATATTTTTGTGATCGTTGTTTTGTGTTTTATCAAGCCCATGCCTCAATTTCTGAATTCAATTATAATTTTAAGATGTTCCATTGTTGATAATGTGAGTTTTATGAATTTTGATGATAGAAAATGAAAGATATGTTTTAGATTACTATGTTTTGTATTGGGATTTTTGATGAATTTGAGTATTTTGGACTAAATTGTGAAAATGAGAAATTGAGGGGTTAAAATGTGAAATAAATTAAATATGTGGGCTTATATAAACTAAAGTAAAATTCAGCTAGGCGTGTTTGAAAGGAAATTATGCATATTTCGTGATTTTATGAAATAGAGACTAAAATATTAAAATGTGAAAAATGTGAGGGCTAATTTGTAAGATGCCTTAAATATGTGCTTATGGATTGATTTGAATAAATGTGAGATTGAATAAGTCAAATTTGAATGTGTTTAGATCAAGAACCAAAGAAAACGAAATTAGATCGAGGAAAGTTGAAAGTCGTTGAATAGCCGTTTGTTTCTGTTCATTTTCGTACGAGGTAAGTTTATATACAAATAAATATGTTTGAATTGATTTATTCATGTTTATATGATATTGAATTGTGATGAATGGTTATAGAAGTTGAATATGTGGAATTGAGATAGTTTCGATAATATGACAATGTCTGAAAGCCCCGTACGAACCATAGGAATAGTTAGGATACATATGTTATGACATAGGATTTTCGATATTTGATTTCGAGTAAGACCACGTATGGGACGTTGGCATCGATTTGAGATTTACGTGTAAGACCATGTCTGGGACATCGGCATCATATTTGATTTCGTGTAAGACCCTGTCTGGGACAGTGTCATCGATATTTGATTACATGTAAGACTACATCTGGGACGTTGGCATTGTACGAGCTTTCCGAGCTGTTCGCATATCCTATTTAATTCCGTACAGTTCAATGGGCGTTCTGAGAAATACGTGATTGAATGAATGAATAACCGATTCAGGTACGTAGAGATGTGTTCAACATTTGTTAATGAGAAGTAAGTATATGTGCAAATTAATTGGGAATATGTGAAATGTATATGAACTATGTGATTTGTGATGGTATGTGAAATGTATTTTATGATGCTTAAATGTTTAAAATAATAAGTTTATTTGTATATGGCTTACTAAGCTTTTGAAAGCTTACTTTGTGTGTGTTTGCATTGTGTTATAGATACCGAAGCTACTGGAAGCTCGGGGATCGTCGAGGATCATCACCACACTATCAAATATTATTTTAGTACCTTTTGAAAATGTATATATCATCGTATGGCATGTATAGGCTAGAATTAATGTGGTATGTTTTGAGATGTGTATATCATGCCATGAGATATGGCTTGATTATGGTTGAACTTATTGTTTGATTTTGGTATATGATATGTGATGCAAAAATGGTAAATTTGGTGTATATATATGGCCTAGTGAAATGGTCTTTTTGGTAAGTTAGTTTTATGGTTGAAATGGTTATAAATGTGATATGAATCATGTGTTCAAGGTATGAATTAGTTACATGGAATTAGTATGTTTGAGTTGGAATTATGTATGGAAATGACTAATGATATTGAAGTATGAGTGATGCTTGTTTTGGAAATGTTTTGGTTGCATTTTGGGTTATGTAATGTGTTCTTAAAAGCTTATGTATATAGGGTGCAAAATGGCTTTTCTAGTAGCCTATTTTTGTCCACACAGGTAGAGAAACGGGCTTGTGTCTCAGTCGTGTGTGAAACACGGTCATGTTACATAGTCGTGTGTCCCCTGGGGTAGTCCAACAATTTAAAGTCAGTCTTTGATCATAGCGTAGACACAAGAGCGTGTCTGGTGGCCATGTAAGGCACACAACCTTGGCACATGGGCGTGTGTGGCCATTTCGAAGTGTACACGGGCTAGACACACGGGCGTGTGGTCAGTCGTGTGACCCAAGACAATTTTGACCATGGCCAAGACACACGGGCATGTCTCTGGCCGTGTGGTATAAGTCAGTATGTATGCCCTGTTTTCAAAGGCCTATGCCATGAGTGTGTTTGGTGGTCGTGTGAGGCACACAGCCTGTTCACACTGGTGTGTGACCTGTGATTCCATGAAATTTTTATAAGTGTCTAGAAACTTTTATAGGAGATCGGTTTAGTCCCGTACCTTCTCCAAAGTATGTTTTCGTTGACCTAAGAAAGGGACTTTATGTTGATATTTGACTGTGGTATGACGATGTATGACTTTTGATTGTGAAATGATTGCGAAATATTCCGATATATCTGGTAATGCCTCTTAACCCTAATCTGGCGATGAATACGAGTTAGGGGTGTTACAGGTTTAGTCGAAAATCTAGAAATCCCACAAGTTTGAGAGATGACAAATACAATGGTGTCTTGAGTGTTCTTTTTTTTTTTTAATTCTATTAGGTTTAATGTTATAAGAATGAAAGAAATCAAGGGAATGGAGTTTGGGAATCAAATTTTGAATGATAAGAGCTTGGGAGAGCAATAGACGACAAACAAAAGAAATGAAGAAAACTATCGTGAAATATGTAGGTGGGGGAAATATATTAGGTTGATTTTAAAGTTTTGGTTTAACTGCCTTATAAACACTCAAAATTTAGCCCAATTTACAAATCAGTCCTTATGTCAAAATTAATGATCTCTTAAACACCATTTTCTGAAATTGATTTAATTTTCTAAAAGCAATACACGAAAACAATTACGGTTACCATGCTTACAAAATTTTCGAGCACACTAAAGCTAAAATCCCCAAAATACCCCCAAACTCTTAGGCCCAATTTTGGGGTGTGACAAAATTAGAGAAATAGATCACATCTATCATGATCCACAACGAATACGTTTTATTTCTACAAGTAAAAGATGACTTAGAGATTAAATTAATTTCTTTGAATTATTATTTAATTAATTGTAATTAAATAGTTAAAGTTTGGAGTGAAAATTCAATTAATTAGTCATCATTGTATGGCCAAACAAGGTAAATTAAATTTATTTACTCATATACTCTAGTATAGTAAAGTTATCATGACTTTAATGAAAATAGAGTTGGATTGAGAAAATAATTTTGTAACATCCCTGCTCGACCCGATCATCGGGTCTGAGCTATAGGATGTCACTTCTGTTGCCAAAGTAACTATTGTCAAATTCAACCTAAATAAATCATTCAAACATTCAATCACATCATAAACACATTCACATTATGATAAAAAAAATTTAAATCTGAGCCTTAATCGAGCTTACGAAAGCTCTTTGCCAACCCGAGGTTGAATTAGGACTAAACTAAAAATTTTCAAAATGTGGCAGGTGAATATCATAATATCCAAGGTTAAGTGTCATGATTCCATAGACTGTAGCTAAACTTCAAATTAAACAAAGTGGGTTTCGCGATATTAAATATAGTAGCCAAACTTCCCAACCTGAGGGCCAAATTGTAAAACTTTCAAAATATAACAAGTGGTTATCATGATATCCAGGGTGTGCTATTGTGATACCAAAAACAGTCCATTAATTCCCTTGTTTTTGGCAAAAAGATACAACTTTGGGATCTATTTCAAATTTCCACCAAACTTATCATTTTGTGAATAAGTGACAAATTTCATTAGCACCAAAACACCACAAATTCATGCAAAAAAAAAAATGCAAATAACCATATTCAATCTCATATCAATGTGTATCACCTATTCAATCATTAGACATATCATTTCAATACCATGACATACAATCCAAACCATTTGCCACTTGCTAAACATTTACTTAACTTACCTTAACATTATAGCAAACTAAACATTTATACAGTTTGGCAATCAATAAGGCATCCTTTGGCATACTTTAAAGTATCATATGCTTATCAACATATACAACCAATACGTTAGTCCAGAACTTTGCTTATCACGATCATGAAACAAGAAATTGTATTAAAAATGCAATTTGAAACCATGTATAACACAAATCATATTTAATTTATGTAATTCAATTTATATTCAATCCATTTCAATAATTTCATTTCCATTAAGTTACATTTTCTCACGAAAGAACCTTAGTAAAACGAACTCGGATACACAAGACTATATTGATCACACAAGCTAACAGTGATCATGTTACTCACACAAACTGACATCATATCGAGGTTACCAGTCCAAGATAAACTAGTGATACATATAAGCCGAGAATCTACAAAAAATTTTGGATCTCATATAACCATGTAAATCCCTTATCGTTTCCATATTTGACCCTAATGGCATGTCATACGTATCTAATCCTTTACTAAGTTCACACAGGCATTATTATTGTAATCATATCAATTCAATCCCTGTAACAACATATACATGTCATACCAATCTTATAAACATTCCATTTCTATTTCGGTACCTTGTACCTATTCATAAATACCATATTTTTCGTACTTTGCAATTTAGTCCAATTGATGCCAAAATCACCAAGTTTGCATTTATATAAACTAATAAGAAAAATAATTACAATTAAATTATAAAATGAAACAAAATAGTAAGCTCCATTTGAACTTACCTGGAAAAACAACAAACGAACAAGTCTTTAAGGACTAATCAACAATTTTTCCTTTTTTTCGATTATCTTCGATTTGGTTGAATTCCAGATCAATAAAATAATTCGATTCAATTTATCAATTCCAAATATTTTATAACATCCTATTATATGCACGAATCAATCCAATTTCATTTTTTGAATATCTCTGAAGTTTTTTATTTTATTCAATTTAATCCTTAAAATCGAAATTGTTATAACTTTGAATTTTGAGCTTCGTTCTAAAACTAATCTCAATTACATCCTCTTATGACCCTCTACTATCAATAATTATAGAAATTTCACATCAAATATTAAATTTTTACACTTTGGTCTTTTTGGACAACACTATTTATTAAACATTATAATCTAGTCCTTTTTCATATCTAAACTTAAAATCTATCAATTTAACACCAATTTATTTAAGAACTCATTAATGGAAATTTTTAGAAACTTTAACATCTTTACAAATTGGTACATGGGCTAGCTAAATCAAGCTCCCATGACCTCAAAACATAAAAATTACAAGTAAAAGGACTTAATTGAACTTACAAATTATAGACTGAAAGTTGAACTTCAAAATAGGATTTGTTTCTTTCTTTTATATGGCATGAAGAAGAAGATGGAGAGAAAATAACATTTTTTATCATTTTTTTAACTTATATAGTTTAATTAGGTGTTAATTAAAGCTTAATTAATTAATTTAACTTTGTTTAATTAACCTTAATCAACATTAAACAACATTAGTGGATGACAACATCCATTTCCACTATTGAATAAAATAAAATGGTTTAGTTACCATTTTTATCCCTTTGCAATATAAAAATTTATAGTGATGAGACTTTTTCAATTTAGTCCTTGTATCATAATTAATTATCAATTCAACAAGAATAAAGTACTAAACTTTAATAAAATTTAATGCTAGCCTCGTAAATATTAAAATTTAATATTACGAACTCACATTACAAAAATGGAGTTTTGGAACTACTGTTTTTGACACCACTGAATATCAAGCTGTTACAAACTTAATTAGGAAAAATAAATAAATAATATTTTGGAAAATAGAGAGCAAATTGTTGGGTTGGTAAAATTATATGGGTACGTTTAAAGGACCAAGAAGAAACATATAATTGTAGCCAAGATAGGAAAAAAAACCTAATAGGCCTATTTATAATGGAATGGGTGGAACACAAGAATCCCTAAGGAGGTAGGTACTGCCCACCCCTTGTAATCTTAATTGGGCTAAATGTTTTCTATTAAAATTTTACTATTTTATTTATCCTTGTTCTAATCTAAATCTTGTGATTTTATCTATATATAGTGACTATGGGCTAGGTAAAAAAACACACCATGCTAAGTGTCAACACTTTGTCAAAATTCAGTGAGACATATATTCTAAATAAATTCTAATTTTGAGTGAGCTTGCTTTTCAATTTTTATCATTTTGATAGTTATAGATATTTTTAGTGAATATCAATAGAAAGTTTTTGTCGTATTGATCAATTCATGAATTAGAGCCTACACTCTAAGCAAGTTGAGGTTCAAGAATAGTAGAGAAAATCATGTAGGTTGAAATTCGGGAAACATCTTATACCACATATTCCAAAACATATGTATGAACTTGGTAAAAAGTTTGTTGCTATAAATAACACAACTGCTTGATTCTAGAAAAACTTTAAATTTCCGCTTTGCAACAAGACTATTTTCTAAACCAAATTTCTCCAACATTATCTTTGTGTAAGCTCAAACTCTTGGATAAACAAACTACATTTGTATTGTCTAATCGTGTGATTCTCTCAATGGTATATCTTCAAAATGTGTATTTAGGTTCTTAAGGATAACCAATTATTTTACCAGTTTCTACTCTTTAACTTTATATTGATGGTGGAGTTTATTTGCCACCAATTGAAAGTACCCAAACACCTTCAGTTCTCCAACATGTAGAGACTTTGCTAATTTCAATTTTGCTATGAAGACTTCATATTTTGTAGCATTGTTTGAAGCAGGAAAGATAAAGTTCAACAATACTATCCTTCTTATCCCCTAAGATTTATGAGTAAGATCCCTACTCTTGCTTTATCTTTAGCCAATGAACCATCATTGTATATTACCTAAGAAGAAGAGTGTTTCAAATAAAGACTATATGAAGCCTCTTCTTCAAGAGAATCATATGTAACAATTGAGTTATTTGGAGCCTGAAGCTTAGGCACATTAGGGGATTCTATAGTTACAAGAAAGAACATTCTGATTAGAATTCCATATGAATAACTCTCATGTTATTTCAAATTTAGTTTTTGTAGAGCTTTGTCTCTCCATCATTTTTTTTTTGCATATTTTGTTCCTGTAAATCTCCAACTCCCTTAATGTTGATTTTTAGTGCAACTCTAATGACTATTTGTAGGTTTTATCTTTGTGGAAACTCAAAACCATTTCTGTGATTTTGAAGCTTCATCTCTGTTATATATTCTATCTCTGCAATATCGTTTTATTTCTCCATCCATATGTTATGTCATTAACAATGCACATATGTTGGTGTTGATTTCTCCCATTTGTGTTAGGTGTTATTAATGTGAAGCTTTAGTTGTCTTCATGACGTTTTTTATGCAAATTTCATGTTGTCTATTAGTTACATTATGAAGAGCTTTAGCTTTACAGTTTTTACAACTTTATTCCGCAAATTCATCCTACTGGCTCCTTTCAACTTTAAATATTTTCCTTTATAGAATCTATAGATCTATTCTATAGGTCTTGCACTACAACTTTTAAAAATTTACTTTTTAGATTCAGTTTTGTGTTTGAAAGAGCATGACACATGGTTTATGGTGTAACGCCCCAATTTTCGGGAATTCTGTGAATGTTGGCATAGGTTTAATTATGTTAGTGGGCCTCTAGAAGGCCCAAGCTTAAGATAGAACCCAGCAATTTTAGTTAATTTTTTTGTTCCATAAGAAAAAGGGGGTGAAATTATGAAATAAAAACTATGTGAAAATGTTTGAAAATGCTATAGGCTAAATTGAAGTGGCCAAATAAATAGGAGTGCAAAATAGGAGGATTTGCATGACAAACCTCCCATTTTACATGAAGTAGCCATCCATCATGTTGTTGTCGACAATATGAGCACTTGATATCCATAATTCTTGGTACAAATTGATAATGGGTTAGGTAAATGTTCCATGATAATGGATTAGGTAAATATTCCATGATAATGGGTTAGGTAAATGTTTCATTATAATGGTTTAGGTAAATGTTCCATGATTGACATTTCATGTCTTTTGTATTAAAGAATTAAATGGATGAAATATGAAATTTTATTAAAAGAAAAAGGGGTGAAAAAAACAAAGTTTTGTCCATCTTTGTTCATCATAGCCTAAAGTTAGAGAAGAGAAAGGAGAGGAGAAAGCTCTTGAATGTTCGGTCACTTGGGGAAGAAAATTGAAGGTAAGTTCATGGTAGTTTGCTTCTATCTTGATGTTCATGAGTTCTTCTTGATTTAACCTTAACTCTTGAAGCATATTTTGGTTTTTGGTTGTGTTGTGAGCATTTGGTCATGAATTAAAATGAAGGAAATGGTTGTTGTTTCATGTTCTTTTGATGAAAAATGGAAGATAGGTGAAGTTGAGCCAAACAAATGAGCATGCATGTGCCTTAGATGCTAAGGGGAAAAATCGGCTAACATGTTGTGCTTTAAAATGATGAAATGGAGATTATAATTAAGTAAACTCATAGATATGTGATGATTGATTGGTGATATACATGTTTAAATAACATGCATGCAAGTTATGTGTGAAAGAGTGATTTGGTGATAAATCTGCTCGGGACAGCAGCAGTAATGTGACTTTGGAAAATCACCATAAATTATGAGAGATGAATTAGAAGGTGAATAAATTATGTAATTAAAGATTAATGAGTCTAGTTTCAAATGAAATAAATGAGAACATATTTTTAATTCTGTACAATGAGAAATTTTATTTGTAATGAAGAGTGGTCGGATTAGTCAAACAGTGAAACATGGGAAACTTTAAGAAAAATCTGGTATTGATTGGCCAAACCAAAAATTCTGAAAATTTTATGGATAGAATATATATGAGTCTTTTTTCAGGGAAAATTAACGGCACTTGATTTGGAGTTTCGTAGCTCCAGTTATAAATGATTTAGTGACTGTTGCTCAGGAAGACAGCTTGCAGTGAAATTATGATTATGTGGTAAACATTGACAAAAATTTGTTATTGATTTCTTATAAGCTTACTATGATCTATAGGTGTGGTTGGCCGAATATTGTAAGGGATTAATACGTAGTTTGTATTTGAATAGTTAGATTAACATGTTAGTAATCCAATTGTAGGCGGTTCGTGTGTGGAACTCGTCAGCATATCGTCGCAAACAGGTGTGTAAGTGACACCCTCTCATAGACTAGATTGGCAAAAGCCGAAAAGTCAAAATGCCGAAAAGTCGGTATTTTGGGAATTTGCGAGTGTGCGAATGCTATTAAGATAGCTGGGTTTGTATATTTGGTAATCTAAAGTAATAAACTGCACTACGCGCGATTTCGTACATTTTGATAATTTGGGCTTAATGGGCCAAAGATCGGGTTCATGGGCCAACGGGCCCAATTCGGTAAGTATGCACGGTAAGTATTCTGATAGTACGTAAATAGTTAGGATATGCATGAAAACCCTAAAAGCAGCTAAATTACTATAATACCCCTATGTATAGAAAATTACTGTTATACCCCTAGGTGCAAAATTACCGTTATACCCCTAGGGTTAATTTTGACTGAAAAGCATGACGATCTGATTCTGTATGATGTATGCCATGATTATATATCTGTTGCATGAGGACATGGGTTATATTATGGAGGAAGCGTCCTGGTGGCTCTGCCATAATTATCTGATCTGGTGGCTCTGCCACATATATCTGTTCCGGTGGCTATGCCACGATTATCTATCTGGTGGCTCTGCCACATATATCTATTCTGGTGGCTCTGCCACAATATCTGTATCTGGTGACTTCGTCACAATATCTGGCAGCCTCACTGCGATTTCTGTGGTGTGTAGGGGTTGGATGGGTCGAGTAGTCTCCCCACATGGTGTAAGACTGGTACGGGGGTGTTATGGATGAATCTGGGTTGGGTTTCTGCATAAACATGTAATATTTGTTCTGTTCTATTATGGGCCTATGAGCTTTATTCTGAATTTCTGTTCTGGGCTAAGGCCAACTTATTTTGTTTCTGTGGGTTGAGCTAATTTAGACTATGGTTGGATTATTTTACACACTGAGCTTCCCCAAACTCACCCCTTTTATTTTCATCCACGCAGGTAATCCCCAACCATAGTGGGCTTGGAGCTGTGAGGGAATTCGGAGTGGCCACCCATTCTGAAAGTTTGATTTTCCTCTAATGAACTGGACATCCTTTTAATTACGTTTGAGGTTTTGGGCTTTTAAATGTAATAAGGCCGCTTATTTATTTTTGATGGTTTTTATATGTTTTATTAAGATAGGTAATATTTATATTTAACTGTTGAAATTGGATAGCTTTAGGGCGCATTTTCAAAGACAGTAATTGATTTCAAAATAACACGAAAACAGGCAAAGCTTCCGCAATGAAGATATTTTCCAAAATTAATCACTTTTCCTAAAAAAGACTTAATCAAATCGGTTTTCTAGAAATATACATGACGTTAAGGTATGGCAATGGCGGTTTGCATGTCTAGGATTGGATCCGAAGGGAGTTTGGTACTTAAGCAGTCCGATGGACTCACCTCCTATTTTTCGGTTTCCTACCTGGTGCACAGCTTCCATTCACTTTAACCTATAATGAAATCATCTTTTAAAACACTCAGTAAGTTTTCTTTCTGGATCGAAAATGTTTTGAATGCTTCGACGTGGCATGTCGGATCCGGCCATAACGTCTGGGCCGGGTAAGGGGTGTTACATATGGTGTACCTTGAAGTGAATGCGATGATAGATCACACACGTTAAGTCTGATTTCTCTTTTTTGTGTTTAGTGTAGGGTTTAAGGTGCAATTTTCTTGTTTCTTTTGTGTTACTTTATGAGAAGCTCTAACTCTATTGCTTGTACAACTTTACTTTACAAATCCATCATGTTGGTTCCTTCCAGCTCTAAAGATTTTGCTTTACAGATTTTATGTATTAGTCAATAGATTTATAATGATAGTATTTTTAATGAATGACTAGTGGGATGCATTCTTTTTCCACTTAGCAATCTAATAGGTAGCTTTTTAACGAGGCATCTGTTTATTATAAAAAATGATTAGTTGTTTATTTTTTATTGGGTTAATATCTACTTTATCCTTTATCCTTTAAACTTGTTCACTTGTACTTAGTTGGTAACTGATTCTTTTTTCACTTAGCTAGTATGTAAACTTGTATTTCATTACACACTTTGGTATCTCTACACTATCATTGTTAGTTTGTGCTGCTGTGATACTGACAACCAATCAAACGGTGACATGTGGAAAAAGTATAAAAATATTTAGAAATTTATAAAAAAATGCACACTTAGAATGAATCTGAGCATCAATTTGTATAGGTTTATTCTAGATGTAACAACCTAAACTCAGCCTGGACGTTATGACCAGAACTGGAGACGTTACTGTAATGTATTTAAAAATCTAGGATTAATTTGATTTGTAAAACGTTTTCAGCTCTTGTTAAGATAGATTCAAGTTTGTTTGAGGAAAATACATTTCTTAAATATTCTAATAACTTTTTCGATTAATTACTTCTAAAACACTTACGTTGCAGCGAAAATACTTAGTTGAGTCCAGTTTTGAAAACACGGTTTGTTATTGAACAATTCAACGTTTTGCAAATCAGATTTAAACCCACCAAAACATTTATCCACCTAAAATCGAAAAATATCAATCCAAAAGTTAAAACAGTCTAAAAAAAGGTCCAAATAGTCAAACAAAATCGAAAAGGTAAATTTAAAAAAATATAGCAAAATTAACAGAAGACTTTAACCGGGCTCTCGTGGTACCAACCCGTCCTAAGTCTATAGGTTACCTGAGAATCAAACAAACTAAGAATGAGCTTACAAGCTCAGTAAGTAACTTATATAAGCATAAATATCAAATATAATCTTTAATCAAGCTTTCAAAAGTTAAACATACATATATATATCATATACAGAAACAAAATCAGAACAGACTAGATGCAGATTTACATTTCTACGCCCATTCGCTAGACACCATCTCCGACCATCCTAACACACTATATAGGGTATTTAATACCCCATCTAGCCCTACGCACCGCTTAGTGTCAGTATGATACTTTTCAAAATACTTGCAACTTAGCTGCCATTTACAAAAATATGTGTGGCTGTGCCACCAAATACGATAGATAATAAAACTGCCTACACTTCCTCCATAATATAATCTGTGACAGCCCTAATGTGACCCTAGTCGGAAAGTGGTTTCGGGACCACAAAACCAAGTTATAAAAATAATTAATTGTTATATTCTATGCTTATTATGTGTGTACATGCATATGTGGAAGTTTCATTCCCTAATTTTGCCAATTGCATGAGGAATTATTAAATAGGGATCAACATGAGACATGGTGAAATATGATAGGCTAATTTTAAAGGGCTTATTAGTGCATGTCAACACAAGGGTGGACTTGCATGTCAAATTGCCCAATTCCCTTATAGTGGCCGGCCAAGATAGATTGATGATGGGCAATATATTTGTTTGAATTAGATATTATAATAAGAAATTGGGTTATTGGAGAAAAAATAAATTAAAGAAAGGAATTAAAAAGGAAAAAGATGAATAAAATAAGGGAGGAAGAAGGAGTGTTCATCCTTTTCCTTGTTACAATTGCCGTGAGTGAGGGAAAGAAAGGTGAAGAAGTTCGGCCATGCTTGTACCTAGGTTGAGGTATGTTTGATGTTATTTTTTTTGAAATTCATGCATGTTTTAGTTGTTAGTTTAAGTTCTACCTAGCCCATGGTTTAAATTTTTGCTATTGATGGAGATGATATTCGGCCATGGGTGTTGTCTTTCTTGGTTGGTGTTTTGATGTTGTGGTGATGAGGCATGAAGATGATTGAGCTTGAGTGTTGAATAAAAAGGATTGGATGTGAGAGTGTGTGAGGAGTAGAAATGATCGGTCTTAGCAACTTCATGAAGGTTCGGCCATGGTGCTTAAATATTGTACTTGTGTTTAACCCTAGGATTAATTAGTTATATGGTTAGTATAGGTATGGGTGACCGAATATGAGAGCATGAATAGATGAAGAGTTTGGTGAATCGATATGTGGTAAATGTTAAGTGTTAAATGAAATGGAAATGATAGATTAATGTTGCACATTCGGCTATAGTTAGGCATGTTGATGATTTTATCTTGACTTAGATAATTAGGCATAAAAGGGTGGTAATGAGGTTGAAGTTGTTGAATGGTTAGTTGGGTAACAAATGAAGCATTCGGCCATATGGGGTAAAAAAAATGGGTCAAGTGTTCATGAGATGAAATTTTGTGATTAGATGAATTATAGGGGATAGTATAGATATACATATTCGGCCATCACTTGGGAGCTTATGTGATGTTGAGTTTAAAATTAGAAAAGGTGATTACCGAATGTCCAAGTATGCATATGCATGTGTGATTAGATTATTGATAGTATGGTAATTGCATAAGGTTATTAGCCGAATAGCTAAGAACATAAGGTAGCAAGATGAAAATTTTACCATGTCGTTTCGTATGTCATAAAATCATTAAAATGTGGATACCAATATATGTAGCAAAGCGGTTAAATGAGTTAATTTATTTGTTTAAGCTCAAGATCCTAAAGGAGAGGCGTCCAACAAGGGAAAATCGAAGGTCATCAAGTAGCCGACTTGGAACTATTTTACCTAACACAAGGTAAGTCATTAAGCATATCTTTGGTATTGATTTAAATGATCGTAATACCTATGCAATTGTGTTTAATGAGATGAAATGTATACAAATGTATATGTATGTAGAGATGAAATTGTCGAATGTAAAAAGGAAGTGAAGCATATAGAGTGGCTGGTTTTCGGCACTAAGTGTGCGGGCAATAAGTGTTCACGGTTGTGAGATTGGCACTAGGTGTGCGAACTTGAAATGCATGGCACTAAGTGTGCGAGTTTAAAGTACATGGCACTAAGTGTGCGCGGTTGATTATTAAGCACTATGTGTGCGAACCCACTATATATTTTCTATAAATTATTTACATTAATGGTGCGACTTTACCGAGTCGATTTTGGACAGCGGAAAAGGTAAGTACCTTGAGTTCATGGCTAATAGGCGCTATGTTTATATTTGGAGTTGAGCTTGGTAAGTTTTGAACCTATGTGATTATTATAGTTGAAGTCACGTACATAAGGTTCATCGTGGAATAGGTGAAAGGTCGTTTAATCGTATGATTGTAACGAAAATAAAATGATGTATGAAAGGTCAATGTAGAACTTGGTATGAGATTGAACCGTAAGGTTTAAGGAACTATGGTATAGTTCGGTATGGATGGAGTACTTAGCCTCATTTCATTGTTTCCTGTTGTGATAATTTTATTAATGGATGGTTGTGGAATGCTTATGGCTTACTGAGTTATATACTCATTCGGTGTTTGCTTGTCACCTATTTTAGGTTTCTTGGACTCGTCTTTTTGCCGTGCTCGGGACCGTCATCGAAGTCATCACACCGGCTAGCAACTTTTGGTACTTTCTTCTTAGTTGGTCTAGGAGAACATTTCGGCATGTATAGGCTATTATGTTTTGTTTGAAATTTGGTATGTAAACTTTTAGCCATGCGAAAATGACATAAATGTTCGTTTGGATTTGGTTCTATGATGCTTGGTCACAAGTCTTGGTAATTCGGTTGTGGTTGAGTATTAGTTGAGGTCTACTCGATTATTACGCCATATGTCATGGCTAATTTATTTTCGGTGTTAAAGTCATGATTTGGTAATAGTGTAGTGGGGAGATGCTCGGTGATGATTAGTCTTTGGCATGGCTAGTCATGGTCATAAATTGTGACATGTATGATGAATTATTAGTTAGATCAAGGAAAAATCACGAAATAGGCATAGTCTGCTTTAGTAACAGATGCTGACAGCAGCAGTGTTGTGAGATTGAAAAATCACTAAAAATAGTAAAAATGGAATTAAATAATGAATAAATTAGGTAATCAAAGCTTGATGAGTCTATTTTCATATGGAAGAAACGAAACGACCATATGAACTTTATGTTAGGAGATAATTAAATTCTTGTGAAACAGTGCCAGAGCGATTTTTGGATCCCCTGTTATGACTTAGAAAATTCACCGTAAATTTTATCGAGATAATTAGAGGTTGTGCCTTATATGTACAGATTCATTATCGAGTCTAGTTTCATTATAGACAAATGGCATAGACATTGAAGCCCTTTACAGGGAGATATTTAAATCGTAATGTACAGAGGTCAGTGTAGTCGAACCTTGAAACAGGGGAAACTTTAACTAATAAACTATACTAATTGGCCCAACCAAAAATTCTACAAAAATTCCACCATATAGATATATGAGTCTAGTTTCGGCGAAAATTTATGGAATTGGATTTCGAGTTTCAGAACTCAAAATATGATTTTTAAAGCGACCATGATACAGTAGCTAGCTTGCCTGGAACAAAAAAAATATAGGGGGAAATAAATGAAGTAAGCCGGTAACACCTCGTGTTCGATTTCCGGTAACGGCCATGAGTTCGGGGTGTTACATAATCCCACCCCAATGCATATGCAAAATTATCGGATGTCATAAACACATGTCATACATATTCACATAATAGATATAGATTATGCTAGCATATAACATATTTATGCATATCATATTTAGAGCATACTTAGTGTAAAACATAATTTGCATGCATACTTTAATCATAATTAGCACATCAATTATCACGATTTATAAGGTAATTTGTATCTTACAAACCCTACGGAAGGCTGACATTTGACTCGTACGACGAATACAACCCTAGGGAAATTTTTTAGATTTTGGGTCCACACGCCCGTGTGGCCTACACGACCTGAATAGCCCAGATTATGTGTCTCACACGGTCCAGCACACGGTCATGTATCGCATACGGCCTACCACACGGCTGGCACAAGTCCATGTGGCGTTGACAATTCAGATTTTTAGTTTTTGCCGCTCGTTGTTTTCTCGAGTTTTCGTAACATAACTTGAAAATTTTTTATGCCAATCCACCCATGAGGCTTCCAAACCCTAAAAACATCAATTAGATCACTAAAATTAGGAATTAAAATGACACGATTTTGGCAACATAGATATCAATTTTCCTTAAAATACTAAACGAACCCACAATCGAACAACCACACATCTTCAAAACAGAACTAAATGCTTACCCAAGCACGCAACATCAACATGCGAACTTAAATCGCTGGAGAATCGCCTCTTCCCTCTTGTTCTTCTCCTAAAAATGCATCAGAATAAATTAAAAACCCAATTACTTAACACCTATTTCCGTAACAAAATATTTACTCAACAAATACCCCAATCCTACAAGATTTCCCAATCTTACCTGATGATAAAATTGCACACAATCACCACACTAGTTCGGAATCCGAAGAAAATAAGTGTGAGTGGCAACAAAATAAACAAAGAAAGAAAAGTAGAGGACAAAGAACAATAGAAACGAAAGAAAGAATGACTAGCAAAAGAAAGTAAACAAATAAAAACAAAAATAATCAAGAAACAAGAAAAACAAAAGGAACAAATGTGCCAAAAATAAAGGAAATGTGGGAATCAAGTTTTGGAAAAACATAATTAATTAATTAAAACTTATTTATTTTAAAAAAGAAATCAAATTCTATCCCACTACTAACTAATCAGAACTTTAGGAGTTTAATTTTAATCCAAACTCATCCACCAAAGTGACACTAAAAATGACATAAAAATATTTCATTTTGCTCACGCAGGGATTCCAACATAAAACCCAAGGATAAGCTAACACCTTACTATTGAACCAGCAGGCTCATTCTGATACAAATTTAACGAAAACATAATTTAAATCATAATGACCAAGATAGGAATATGGACAAAAAAATAAGAAAAATTCTCAAGGTTGAGATTTGAATCCACGACCTCAAGCACACACCCAAAGCACTTAACCACTAAAGTAGACACTTAATCATGGTAGAATTTAACAAAGTCAGGTATTTTTTTAGGGGGGCGTTACAACTCTTTCCCTAAAAGAAATTTTAGCCTTAAAATTTTACCTGATTCAAACAGATGTGGATACTGTTGTCGAATCGTATCCTCAGACTCCCAAGTAGCTTCTTCAGTGCAATGATTCTACTACATAACCTTAACCAAAAGAATGGTTTTCCTCCATAAGACCTTAACATCTCGATCCAAAATTTGGATCGGCTCCTCCTCAAAAGTCAAATTCAGTCTTACCTCAATCTGCTTAACAGATACAATGTGATATGGGTCCAACCGACACCGCCTTAACACAAATATTTGGAACACATCTTGAATACGATTAAACTCCGGAGGTAGCTCTAACTGTACATAACCGGTCTAACTTGTTCCAAAATCCAATATGGCCTTGTAACACCCCGAACCCGAGACCGTCGCCGGAGTCGAACACGAGGTGTTAACAGACTTCAAACCACTTATTTGACATTTCCCAGACAAGCTGCCAATCTGCGTACTAGTCGCTTTAAAAATCATATCTTGAGTTCTGAAACTCAAAATCCAGTTCCGTAAATTTTCCCTGGAACTAAACTCATATAACTATATGGTAGATTTTTTGTAGAATTTTTGGTCAAGCCAATTAGTACAGTTTATTAGTTAAATTCTCCCCTATTACAGGGTGCGACTGCACTGACCTTCATGCATTACGATTTTGATAACTCCCTGAAAAAAGCTTCAATACTGATGCCGTTTGTTTCTATAGAAAATAGACTCAGAGAGGAATCTGTACATATATGGCATGACTCCTAATTATCTCTGGTTAATTTATAATGAATTTCCAAAGTCGGAACAGGGAATCCAGAAACCGTTCTGGCCCTGTCTCACGAGAACCTGAATATCTCTTAACATACTGTCCATATGATCGTTTCGTTACTTCTATATGAAAATAGACTCATTGAGCTTCGATTACATAATTTATTCATCAATTAATTCCACTCCTACTATTTTTAGTGATTTTTCAATCTCACGTCACTGCTGCTGCCAGCATCTGTTACGAAAGCAACTATGCCCATTTCGTGATTTCTCCTTGATCTAACTAGTAATTCATCATACATATCACAAATTATGATCATGACTAGCCATGCCAAAGGCTAATCATTGTCAAACATCCCCCTACTACACTATTGCCATATCATGAATTTTAACACCAAAATAATCAACCATGACATATGGCATAAAAAGAAAAGTCGAATTACCAAGGCTTACGACCTAGCGTTATAAAACCAAACCCAACCGACATTTATGCCATTTTCGCATGGCTAAAAGTTTACATACCAAAGTTCAACACAACATAATAGCCTATACATGCCGAAATGTTCTCCTAAGCCGGCTAAGAAGAAAGTACCAAAACTTGCTAGCCGGTGTGATGGCTTCGATGACAGTCCCAAGCACGCAAAATGACGAGTCCAAGAAACCTAAAGTAGGCGACAAGCAAACACTGAGTGAGTATATAACTCAGTAAGTCATAAGCAATGCACTACCATACATTAATAACATTATCACAAGAGGAAACAAAATGGAACGAGGCTAGTTACTCCATCCACACCGAACCATACCATAGTTCCTCAGGCCTATTGGTTCAATCTCATACCAAGTCATGCATTCACATTCCATATACTAATCAATAGGATATTTGAGGCATTTTCATACATCATTTTATTTTCGTTACCATCGTACAACTAAACGACCTTTCACCTATTCCACGATAAATCTTATGTACGTGACTTCAATTATAATTGTCACATAGGTTCAAACTTACCAAGCTCAACTTCAAATATAAACATAGCGCCTAGTAGTCACGAACTCAAGGTACTTACCCGATCCGCTGTCCGTGATCAACTCAATAATGTCGCACACTTAGTGCCCATAGTGATTCAAAAATATATATATTAAGTCCGCACACTCAGTGCTATATAATCAACTCGCACACTTAGTGCTATATAATCAAACTCGCACACTTAGTGCTGAACAATTTAAACCCGCACACTTAGTGCCAATCTCATGATCATAAATGTTTATACCCGCACACTTAGTGCCGAGATCAACAACTCAATACCTCTCACCTCTTTTCTTTTCATTCAACACTTTCATCACCACATGCATACATGTATATAAATTTATCATTCCATTCGGCATAATTACATAGACATTATGTCTATTTAGATCAATACAAAATATATGCTTGATGACTTACTTTATGTTGGGTAAGACGGTTCCAACTCGGCTACTCGATGATCTTTTCTTTGCCTTTGCTTGATTCTCCTTGTGCTTAATCAATAAATCAATTAGTTTAACCATCTTGCTAAACATTCATACTTCAATTACACATGCATATGTATGTTTGTATATTCGGCAATGACAATGGTAATTTAGCAAACCTTAATTTAACTTATAATTGTTCATAACACATTTAAAGCATCCACTCCATTCCATCATTTTAAAGCACATACATTACTCAATATTATCCCAGTTCACATTCGGCATTTTCACAAATACACATGCCGATTTCATTCACTCATCTCTAATGTTAATTAAGAAATGCCGAATGTCACCAACTAAATGGCATACACACACTCACATGCATAAAAGTCATCCACACCTCCTATAGCTCATTCGGCATTCACAAAATCATACCATTAGAATTCATGTACAATACCGAACCTTTAGACATTCAAACATCTACCCTATTCTTTTCAAATCATCTAAACGGCAACACTCACATTCTAGCATTTAAATACAAAACATTTATTCAAGTAACTAAGCAAGTCCAAGTTCGGCTATTACACATATAAATACTATCAAATTAAATTTTTAACTAGATCAAACATCTCTCATCAACATTTATTCATTAAAACATAAAGAAAATAATCAAATCTCTTCATTAACCACCATGGCCGAATGCTCCATTCACCACCCAAATCCAAATTTTTAACATGGGCAAAGTAAGGAACTTAGTAACTAACTTAAAATAAGCTAAAATTTCAAAATCTAACATGAATTACTAACCTTGTTTTAAGCTTAAGATGGCCGAATGCTATATCCCTTTTCTTCTTTAAAGTTCGGCTACTAAGGGAGAAGATGAAACCAACATTTTGTCTTTCTTTTGTTTTTCTATTATCCTTTCTTTTTCTTTTCTTTAGCTCACGGCCATGGGGGGGAAACAACCACACATTTTTTTGTTTTTATTTCTTTATTACCCATACTCCCTATTTTATTTTTTTCTAACATATCTCACTAAGCCAACATGTTCCCAACATGTTTCCACTCATAGCATGGCCGGCCACTAGCTCAAATTTTGGATAATTTGACATGCAAACCCATCATTCTCACTACATGCTTTAATAGGTCCTTATAAATTAACCTATCACATTTCAAAATTTTCTCACATAAGTCCTATTTACTAAAATTCACCTACAATTAAACAAAATTCAAATATGAAATTTTCACACATGCATATATACATATAATAAGCATCAAATATGACAGCTAATTATTTTTATGACTCGGTTTAGCGGTCCCGAAACCACTTCCCGACTAGGGTCAATTTTGGGCTGTCACAGGCCTAATGAACCTCGGGCTCAACTTACCCTTACGTCCAAACCGAAGGACCTTATTGCGGAGAAATACCTTAAGAAAGACTTGGTCACCCATAGAATACTCGATATCTCTCATTTTCGTATCGGAATAAGACTTTTTTCCATCAAAAGCCACATTAAGACGATCCTAAATCAGTCTAACATTATCTTCAGTCTCAAAAACCAATTTAAGACTCAAAACTTGTCTCTCATCTAACTCAATCCAACACAACAGGATACGACACTTATGACCATACAAAACCTCGTAAGGTGCCATCTGAATACTGGACTGAAAGCTTTTATTATACGCGAACTCAGCCAATGGTAGAAACTCCTTCCAACTACCTCAGAAATCAATCACACAGCTCTATAACATGTCTTCCAGTATCTGAATCACCCTCTCAGATTGTCCATCTGTCTAAGGATGGAACGTAGTACTAAAGTGCAATCGAGCATCCAGAGCCTAATGAAGTTTCTTTCAGAACTAAAAAGTAAAACAAGGATCTCTATTAGAAATAATTGATACCAGAATCCCATGTAGTCTAACGATATTGAAAATATATTGTTTAGCCAATTTTTGAAGGGATAATCTGTCCTGACAAGAAGAAAATGAGCAGACTTGATCATACAATCCACGTTGACATAAAAAGAATCCTTCTTAGTGGGTGTTAAGGGAAACCCACTAACGAAGTCCATAGTTACCAATTCCCATTACAAAAAAGGAATCCTAAAGAGTTGAAGCAAACTCAAAGATAGTTGTTGCTCAGCCTTATCTTACTGGCACATTAGGTAGTGAGAGACAAAACTTTTTACCTTCTATTTCAAATCGAGCCACCAGTATAACTCCCGAAGATCCCGATATATCTTATTTTTGCTGGGATACATAGCATAATGGATACTATGCACTTCTGGTAGAATAGATTGCCTCAACTCAGTGTTACTAGGCACACAAACCTGTCCTCAGAAACACAAAACCCCATCACTATTTAGTCTAAAAAGCAAAATTACTACCTTCCTCAATTTGATGAACCGTGGAATCAAAGAATTATCCTCCAATTGTTTAACCCAAATCTGATTAATCCAAGTCGGCTTAACTTGCAACTTGGCTAGCAGACTCCAATCATCAAACAAACTTAGGCAAGCAAGCATCGTCCTCAAATCAGTCATCGCTCTACAACTAAGA
Source organism: Gossypium hirsutum (assembly GCF_007990345.1). Lineage (NCBI taxonomy): Eukaryota > Viridiplantae > Streptophyta > Magnoliopsida > Malvales > Malvaceae > Gossypium > Gossypium hirsutum. Next base: position 89,655,681 of record NC_053434.1, on the reverse strand, counting down.
GCATCAGCCACAATATTGGCCTTATCGGGATGATACTCAATAGTATAGTCATAGTCCTTAAGTAACTCAATCCATCTACGTTGCCTAAGGTTCAACTCTTTCTGAGTTAGAAGATACTCGAGGCTCTTGTGATCAATGTAAATGATACACCTCTCACCATATAGATAGTGTCTCCAAATTCTCAAGGAAAAGACAACCGCAACCAACTCAAGATCATGCATGAATAGTTGTTTTCGTGTGACTTAAGCTGCCGGGATGCATAAACTACTACCTTAGTATCTTGCATCAGAACACAACTCAATCCAACATGTGATGCATCATTGTAAACCACAAACTCCTTGCTAGATTTAGGCTATATCAAAATAGGAGCCTAAGTCAAAACTAATTTAAGCTTCTTAAAGCTCTATTATTGCTCATCAGTCCAAAAAAAATGGTGCGTTCTTACGCAACAACTTATTTAAAGGAGTTACAATAAGCAAAAACCTCTCAACAAACCTCTGATAATAACCACTAAACTGAGTAAGTTACATCTCAAACACATTCCTAGGTTGTTTCCACTCAAGCACAGCCTCAATCTTTTTAGGATCGACTCAGATCCCCTAAGCAAACACCACATGCCCCAGAAAAGTGACTTCTCTTAAGCATAACTGTAACATCCCAAAATAGGGCCTAAACGAATAGTGGTTGTGAAACCACAAATTCGAGGTCAAAAAAATATTTTTGATTAATTTTTAAGGTTTATTCATTAATTGAATAATTGTGTGAAAATTTTGTGAAGAAATTTTATGTATAAGTGCCTAATTTGATAATTAGGACTAAATTGTAAAATTAGCAAAATGTGTGTTCTAGATAATAAAGGGGATTTAATTGAAATGGGTTCTTAACTTGGAGGTACTTATTTAATAGTTAGACCATTATATTTAAGTTTGGACAAAAATGTGCAAGAATATGACAAATTTGAAAGAAAAGCCTTTAAGGGCATTTTGGTCATCTAGTAATTAAAAGAATTAAAGAGGGAAAATAAAGCCAAAATTGGTCCATCTTCTTCATGGAGGCCTAATATAGCATGGGGGAAGCCATGGTTAGGGTTTTCAAGCTTTCCAAAGCTCAATAATCTCGGAAAGTGAGATTTGGACCTAGAACGGCAGAAAAATCGAAAATAAAAAAAGTTGGTAAAATGGTCGTTTTGGTATCGAGGTAAGTTCATATGTTTAATAAGCATTTAATTATGCATATTTGAATGATAAATTTATATTTTGGCCATAAATAATTTTGTATTGAGTTTTAGATATAATGATTAATGTTTGATAATAATTCGATATTGGAAAGAGAACTTGTATAATTTATATGTAAGACCATATTTTGTATTATGGCTTTGTATGATAACAAGAAAGTATTGACTAGCATAGTTTGATGAGAATAAGTTAAGTTGATGATATGATGAGATTGAGAATGTAAGTATGTAAGTGGAGTAGCATTTTATTATTATGCAATTATTGTTATTAGTATTGTTATTATTGAGTTATGCGAATAACCTTGAGAATTTGAGCAAGTATATTTCAGCTATGACTTGACAAGGCATTGATATCTCAAAGTCCATGGTTGTACCATGGCAATTAAGGAAGAATTAACAGAAAATTCCATGTTCATGACATGACATTTAAGGAGGAATTGGCGGTTAAGGATACCATGTAAGACCATGTCAAGACATGGCATCGACATTGATTAAGGACTCCATGTAAGACCACAGCAAGATGTGGCATTCGCACTAAGACAAGGATACCATGTAAGACCATGTTTGAAACATGGCATTTGGAAAGACAATGATACCATGTAAGACTATGTTTGGAACATGGCATTTGGTAAGACAAGGATATCATGCAAGACCATGCCAAGGCATGGCATTGATAAGTTCTATAAGGTAAGGAAATCATGTAAGACCATGTCAAAACATGGCATTGATGAGTTACTATAAGGCAAAGGTCCCATGTAAGACCATGCCAAGGCATGGCATTGGTGAATTCATAAGGCAAGGATACCATGTAAGACCATGTCAAGACATGGCATTGATGAGTTACTATAAGGCAAAAGTCCCATGTAAGACCATGCCAAGGCATGGCATTAGTGAGTTCATAAGGCAAGGATACCACGTAAGACCATGTCAAGACATGGCAATGGTAAGTTCAAAAAGGAAAAGGTTCCCGAGTAATCCAAAGAGTAAGTCAAAGAAACGACAAGGTGAGAACATGAAGAAAGAGTATAGGTATGCATTTAAGGCTCACTTAATATTGAGATTGTAAGTAATTAAGATTATCAAGTATTAAGTAAGTGATGAGTTTTTAGTTATGCTTGTGACACTTTATGACATGATTGGCAATATGCCTATATTATGAAAGAGTACCTTATGTGTTAAGTGAGATGTTGCAGGTATGTAAGCAAGCTATTAAATAAGGTGCCTTTTGTATTCTGAGCCTTTGGTAAGGTTACCGATGAGTAAGATGGGAAAGTAAGAACTAAACATTATTTAAGCAAATTATGACAGCATAGTAGTAAGCTAAATTGATTACTAATGCTTATTATTTTACATGTGAACTTACTAAGCTTTATAAGCTTACTTCTTTCACTTTCCCATGTTTCAGAATACTTAAAAGAAAGCTCGGGTTGGAGGTCGTCGGAGGTCACTTCACATTATCGACTATCAAGTTACCAAATGGGTATCTTCGTTTACAAACATTCTAGTTTATGGCATGTATAGGGACTTAGCCATTTTGTGTGTATGTCCTTATGACATGGCTAAAGAATGGTATGTAAATATATGATAATGATTAACTATTGAAATGGCTAATGAAGAACATGTTTCGGTGTTATGTATGCCTAAATGATAGTTAATAAAAAGAAATCATGAAAAAGTGAAATCAGCATTAAAATAGTATTGAACAGCAACAGTCGCGTGATCTTGAAAAATCACCAAGAATAGTAGAAATGGAATTAGGTAATGAATAAGATATAGAATTAAATTTTATTGAGTCTATTTTCATATGAAAGAAACAGAGTAAGAAAAAGAAGTGTATATTAAGACATATTTGAATTTTAGTGAGACAGGGTCAGAGCGATTTCTGAATCCCCTGTTCTGACTTTATAAATTCACTAAAAATTTTACAAAAAGAATTAAGAGTTATAGTTTATATTTCTAGATTCCTTAGTGAATCTACTTTCAAGAAAAACAAACGGAAGGGTTATTTGATTTCTTTACAGGGAGAAAATTGATTCATAGTGAGGAGAGGTTAGGATAGCCGAACAGTGCAACAGGGGAAGTTTAACTAATAAACTGTATTAATTGGCTAGACCAAAAATTCTGGAAAAAATTAGTAAGAAGATATGTAAGTCTAGTTTCAGGAAAAATTCACAAATTTAAATTTTGAGTTTTTTTACTCGAGTTATGATTTATTTAGTGACTATGACATAGGTGGGTAGTTTTATAAGGAATAATGAAATAAATTGTTTTGATTTTTTGAAGTATTTGGAAAATTTTTGATGTTCCCGGTTTGGTCCTGAACCATTTCAATTGCATATTTTAGGGTCTCGAGGGCCCTTTTTAGGGACATATTGAATGAATGTAAATAAATTAATTTTAAAAGCAAATTTTATGCCCCGAATTAGTAAGTTAAGTCAGGTAATGCCTCATGCTCGACTCCGGCGACGGTATCGGGTAAGGGGTGTTACAATAACTCACATTTTTTCAACTTAGTGTAAAGTTTTTTTCTCACGGAGTGTTTGTAGAACTACTCTAAAATACTCATCATGATCATCCTCAATCTTAGAGTATACCAGAATGTCATCGATGAAGACCACAATGTACTGATCCAAATACGGCTAGAACACTCGATTCATAAAGTCCATGAACGCAGGCAGAGCATTCGTCAAACCGAAGGGCATGATCAAGAACTCATAGTGCCTATAACGAGTCCTAAAAGCAATCTTATACACATCAACCTCTTTAACCTTAAGTTGATGGTACTAGAATGGAGATCTATTTTTGAAAATACGGATGCCCCACGAAACTGATCGAACAAGTCGTCTATCCTCGGAAGAGGGTACTTATTCTTTACCGTCAATTTATTCAACTGACGATAATCGACATACATCCTCATAGTACCATCTTTCTTCTTTACAAACAGAACCAGTGCTCTCCATGGAGACACACTAGGCCAAATGAACCCTCGATCGAGAAGATCCTGGAGCTGAGCTTTTAATTCCATAAGCTCTTTCAATGCCATGCAGTAGGGAGCAATAGACACCAGAATTTCACTCTGTAGAATCTCGGTACCAAACTCGACCTCCCTATCTGGAGGCAACCGCAACAAATCTTCTGGAAAAACATCTAGAAATTCATTAACGGTCAAATATCGCCAACAAATGAACCCATAGAAGTTGAATTATGCACAAAGGCCAGAAATGTCTCACATGCTTTCTAAACTAACTTTTTTGCCACAAAAGCGGAGATTACATTGAAGAGGTAATCTCAACACTCGCTGATCAAAATGACCTCCAAATCATCTTTAGAGCTCAGAGATACCCTCTTAGTCGCACAGTCTAAGCTGACTCAATGCTCCACGAGCCAGTCCATTCCCAGTATTAGATCACATTCTCCAAATGGTAACTCTATCAGATTAGCCGAAAACACAACACTTTGTATCTCTAGCGGTACTCTTTTAAAAACCCAATCAACCCGAACTGACTGACACAAAAACCTCACTAAAAGTACTCTCAACCGGAATACCCAGATTCACAAAAATAAAATTAACTACATTGGAATGTGTTGAGCTTATATCTATCGATGCAAAGTATTGTACAGTATTAATAAAGAACGTACCAACGGTAACACTTGTGGCGTCTCAACTCGAGCCCTCTTCGGCGCCCGTCGTGCCCACAATTACTGCATTCACGAGTTTCACGTGTACTCATTGTATGTTATCTACATTACAAAGTTTTATGTATCAATTTTGATGTTTATTAACAGATATTTTATACTCAAAAATTTATCAGGAGAATTTACGGAGTTGTTTCAGTCTCTAACTATCGCAAAGTAGTTTTAACATTTTAGATTTTTTCTAAACTCAAAGTTTAGCTAAGTCAACAGTACTTATAGGACCGACATCCGAGACTCGGAAATTTGTAAACTTACTTTTCAGATTTACAAAGAAAGAAATTTTATTTTAAAACAGTTTTCAGAAAATTTTGAACCAAAAATTACAACCCGAGTTTTGAACCTGACTCTGATACCACCAAATGTAACAGCCCAAACCTGGCCTAGACATTATGACCAGATCTGGAGTCGTTACTGTAATTTAATTAAAAATCTAACATTCATTTTATTTGTAAAACGTTTTAGCTCTTGTTAAGATATATTCGAGTTTGTTTGAGGAAAATACATTTATTAAATATTCTGATAAGTTTGTCAATTAATTACTTGTAAAACACTTACGTTGCAGCGGAAATACTTAGTTGAGTCTAGTTCTGAAAACGCGGTTTGTTATTGAACAATTCAATGTTTTGCAAATCATATTTAAACCCACCAAAACATTTATCGAGCTAAAATCAAAAAATATCAATCCAAAAGTTAAAACAATCCTAAAAACCTCCAAACAGTCCAACAAAACTAAAACAATAAACTTTAAAAAAAATTTAGCAAAATTAACAAAAGAGTTTAACCAAGCTCCCGTTGCACCAACTCATCCTAAGTCTATAGGTTACTTGAGAATCAAACAAATCGAGAATGAGCTTACAAGCTCAGTATGTAACTTACATAAGTAAAAATATCAGATATAATCTTTAATCATGCTTTCAAAAGTCAAACATATATTTATATATCATATACAGAAACAAAATCAGAACAAACCAGATACAGATTTACATTCCTACCCCCATCCACTATAAACCATCTCCGACCATCCCAACACACCATATAGGGTATTAAATACCCATCCAACCCTACACATCGCTTAGTGTTGGCATGATACTTTTCAGAATACTTGCAGCTTAGTTGCCATTTACAGAAATATATGTGGCTATGCCACCAAATATGGCAGATAATTAATTGCACACATTTCCTCCATAATACAAAGCTCACCCCAATGCACATGTAAAATTATCGAATGTCAGAAGCACATGTCATACATATTCACATAACAGATAAAATTATGCTAACAAATAACAAATTTATACATATCATATTTAGAGCATACTAAGTATATAACATAATTTTAATGCATACTTTAATCATACTTAACACATCAAATATAATGATTTATAAGGTAATTCGTATCTTACAGACCCTATGAAAAGCTTACATTCAACTCGTACAACGAACACAGCCTTAAGAAAATTTTTCAGATTTTGGGCTCACACACCCATGTGGCTCACACAACCTAAATGGCCAGCCCGTGTGCCCCACACTACCCAAATAGCCCAGACCGTGTGTCTCACACGGTCCAACACACAGTCGTGTGTCTCACATGATCCAACATATGCTCGTGTGTCTCACACGATCCAGCACAAGGCCATGTGTCACACACGGCCTACCACACAGCCTAGCACACATTTGTGTGGTGTCTATAGTTCAGATTTTTGGCTTTCGCTGCTCGCTATTTTCTTGGGCTTTCGTTACACAACTTGACTATTTTTTATGAAAATCCACACATGAGGCTTCCAAACCCTAAAAATGTCAATTAGATCACTAACTATTTTGAGAACATAAATCTCTATTTTCTTAAAACTACTAAACAAACCCACAATCGAATAACCACATAGCCTCAAAATAGAACTAAACGCTTACCAAGCACGCAACAGCAACAGATGAACTTAAATCACTGGAGAATTGCCTCTTCCCTCTTATTCTTCTCCTAGAAACGCATCAGAATAAATTAAAAACCTAGTTACTTAACACCCGTTTCCACAATAAATACCTTAGTCTTACAAGATTTCCCAATCTTACCTGAAGATAGAATTGCACACAATCACCACACTAGTTCGAAATTTGAAGAGAGGAAAAAATGGAAACAAAAACGTGAATTGGGAGCAATAAGTGTGAGTGGCAACAAAACAAACAAACAAAGAAAAGTAGAGGACAAAGAATAATAGAAACGAAAGGAAGAATGGCCAGCAAAAGAAAGTTAAAAAAAAAAACAAAAATAATTAAGAAACAAGAAAAACAAAAGGAACAGACGTGCCAAAAATAGAGGAAAAAGAAACGTGGGAATTAGGTTTGGGAAAAATAGAATTAATTAATTAAAACTTATTTATTTTCAAAAGGAAATCAAATCCTACCCCACTACTAACTAATCAAATTTTTAGGAGTTTAATTTTAATCCAAACTCCCATCAAACTGACATTGAAAATGACATAAAAATATTTCATTTTGCTCACGCAAGAATTCAAACACAAGACTCAAGAGTGAGCTAACACCTTACCACTGAACCAGCAGACTCATTCTAACATAAATTTAACAAAAATATAATTTAAATCATAAGGACCAAGATAGGAATAGGGACAAAAAAAAAAGTAACAAAATTTAACAAGTTAAGAATTTTCTTTTTTTTGGGGGGGGGGCGTTACACTAGACATGTATTTTTAATAATATAAAAACCAAGATATCAAAATGTGTGAATGAAATACAACTCCGATACCAAAGCCCCCTTTCGAAAAAATTCAATGGACAAGTTTAGAAGCAAAGTATATATTAACCATTTTTATTAGTGATAAATTAAAATTATTATTTAAATTATTAATCACTTCATTAATGTTGCAGTTATATAACAATCAAAATTAATTAATGTTGCAGTTATAGATGTATTAACATCTTACTTTTTCAAACAGCATCTAAAGAAAATTAGGAAAAAAATGTTTTTAGCATTGGTTTCATTGTTAACATTAATAAATTAAAGGTATCTAAATAAGAATGAAGTATTAAATTCTTATTCTTCAAAGAGGAAATATTATTTCATATTTGAATAAAAATGACATCAAAAACAGATGGAATGTCAATTTAATTGAATATGAAGTAAATTTATGATATTAATATTTTATATTAATTTTTATTCAAAACCTTTTTTTTATATTTTAAGTTTTAAATTTCAGGTAACCAAAATTAAAACTTTGATGTTCAATGATATTGTGACAAATAGGGTAGTAAATGAGCCAATCTTGAATGAACGAACTTCTATTCATGGTTGTTTATTTGTTTTTAAGTTAGTTCGTACTTTATTTGCATTTGTTAAAAATTTTAACATATATATGCTCATTCTCATTCATTTAAGTTAAATGAGTTTATTTATAAACATTAAATAAATATGCTCATGACGTACATGTAAACTTATTCATAGATATATAATTAAACATTCACAAATAAGGTTCATGAAAAATAAACAAACAACTAATAGATATCTACTTTCTGGATATAAAATAATAAAATATAAATACTAATAACTATATTATAAATAAATCAAATAAGGACACAAACAATAATAATATTGTTAATTCTATAATAATTGAACAATAAATGAATTTTTAATGAGGCTTAAATAATTTACTAAAAAATATTAAAAGCAGATAAACAAGCTTATTCATTAACACAAATAAATTGAACAAATTTTGTTTATGTTCCATTCATTTAGTAAATGAACCTCATATTCTTATTCTATTCGTTTATTTAATTTAATACACGAGCATATACAAATAATAACCAAATTATTCATGAACAGTTCATTAAACATGCTATTCACTTACAACCTTAGTGACAAAATTCAAAGATCTTAAACAAGTTGACAAATAAGAACCAATGTCGATCAAAGATGATGATATGGGTGATAGATTGAAGAAAATATCAAGATCAAAGATGACCATAAGGAGGATAAATGGAAGGAGAAGATTTAAAACATTTGAATATCTATATTTAATGGTGAATATTTGATACATTGGAAGTGTACTTTTTTTTATTCCACAAGCAGTCCTAAAAATTGACATGAGTCTCTTTTTTTTTAAATTTTAAATATTTTACTACACTCATATAGGACACTTGTCAACCCGTTGGCCCTGTTTGCAGAGTCTAAAAACTTCACTAGCAATATAGTTTTTCTGAATAAACTCATTTTAGTTTCTTATTATATTGTTGTTTTTTCACTCAATACTCAAAACTACTCATAGTCCCTCCCCAACTCATAAATAAGAGGTTAATGTGTTTCAGGGTGCTGAACCTATGTCCTCTTGTTTTGGTAACAATACCTATATCAATCAAGTTAAGACTCAATCGACCATTAAAATCATAATATTAAATTATATGTTTATGTTGATATTGAATTACACTTTTGAATATATAAATATAAAGAAATATTTTTATCATTATATTAAAACTAAAATTTTGAAAATAAAATCCTACAAATATTAAATTATGCTTTATACTCATTTTGAATTATAAGTGTGATTAAAATTATTTTTTTATAGTGATGATTGCCTAGGTGTCATGATTTTTTCCTCTTTTATAGAAAAACTATTTTTATATTATTATATTAAAATTAAACACAATTTTGAATAAATAACAATAAAAAAATATTTATTTAACACTGACGGATTTTTTTTAAAATTTCGCATGTAAAATTAAAAAAAATCATGTATATATTTAAAAAATTAAAAACTAAATAAACGACAGGTGAAAATTTGTAATTTTATTTATAAAATTAAGAAAACTCTATAGTGAGTATATCAAATTATAATTTATCTATATTCTTTATTAAGTTGGTATTACATATTAATTGGATCCCAAACTAGTTAAGAATAATTAAAGAAAATCATGCTAATTTGAGGGTATTTTAATTTTTTATTTAAAAAATAATAAATATGGATTTAAAATCATCTCAACTAAATTAGAAAAAACTTAAATTTATAATTCAATCAAAATTTTATAAATTCCTATTCCAGCACTGATTTGATGCAGCAAACAAAGTGGGTTGGTTGGAGGCCAATTATTCTGTGGTTAGTATGGGAATGGACATTCCAGATTTCTTTCTTTTATCAACTTTGAAATATTGTCTGTGAGTGTCTATATATACCCTGGATTAGATTGGTGTTCTTCAAATTATTTAATATTAAGTTTCAAAGGCAACAATTGAATTTCAAAAATTTTTAATCAGGGGGTATAAAGTCTAAATATTTTATAGACATATATATATAAGATATTGATTTAATTTAATTTTTACAAGCCATTATTTTACATCTATGCATTACATACACACATAATAATTCTTATTCAATATTAAAATAAATTTATATATATATTTAAATGTGCATAATTGAATTAAAATTTAAGTTTCATTTATACATTTGAACCATAATCTATATTTTATATGAATAATTACATCAAATCAAAGTTCATGTATTAAATTACACATTAGGCCAAAATTTATGTATAGTTTTGATATTTATCCCACTTCATAAAGTGGAAAGAAAATTGAAAAGGTTAAAAATTTAAGGGTAGAAAAATAGAAAATATAAAATTTCTTTCCATAAGCTTGCTTAGTAGGAAATATGAAAAAACTGAAAGAAAAAAAAATATTTTTTCATCTATTTTTTGGTAGAGTTTAAAAATGAAAAGGGAAGAAAATAAAAATTTTGAAAATTACAGAATTTTGAATATTATCTCTCTCTCTCTATATCAGTGTTAGTAATCCATTGTAAATAAAAAATTTTAATTCCAATACCATCATATACGAGGCCTTAGCTTAATGGCTATTGCAAGACTTAGATTTGACATGTTTTATTTTTTTTAAAAAAAATATTTATATATATATATATACTTGAGAATTTGATAAGTTGCATCTAGTTGGTATCTAAATTTGAAAACCTTAAACACTTTCATAACATTTTTTATGGCGAATATACTTGAGAGATCCTTCTATTATAGGGACTTGATCAAATTAGTTCATTTATCATTAAATGTGTAAGAACTCGATTTTTAATGGTGTCAAAAAATATGATTTTGGAACTTTTTTTCGTAAACTGAGCCTGTAAATATTAAATACTGATATTTAAGGAGTTAGGGTATTGATGAATTGCAATTTAGTTATGCAATTTACCCGAAATTGTGAGTAATTATGGCTCAAGGACTAAATCATAAAAGTTTAATTGCTATAGATTTTTAATTAGATTAACGCTTAGGAACTTAAATAGCAATTATCCAAAAGACTAAAATGGCTAATAGACCAATTTTAAGTGGATGATAATGGGATATAATGTTAAGTACCATTAGATTAAAGTAATTAATGATTAGTGATCAATTAAAACTAAACTCACTATATATACCTAAGATAGTGCAAAAAGAAGATAAAACATCATCTTCTTCATCTTTTCACCATCGTCCACCCTAAAAGCCATGGGAGAAAGCTTTTGAAAAGCTTTACACATTCGGCCACCATTTTTAGGTAAGTCCCAAGCCATTTTTCATTAATTTTTATAGATTTGAGATCGTAGGTGTAACGTCCCAAAAATATGAATTTCTATTTTGTTAATTTTTGTCATTAATTAAGTATCTACTTTAGTGGCTAGGAGCCTTGATTGTGTGTTTAGAGTCTTGGGTTCAAATCTTACTTTTTGGGAAATTCAATTATTTTTACTCCTAGCCTTATTTCTGTTCGTTGGGCTTAAATATTATTTTCATTCAACTTGTATTAGAATGAGTCTGTTGGTTTAGTGGTAAGGTGTTAATTCACGCTTTGGTCTTGTATTTGAATCCTTATGTGAGCAAATTAAAAATATTTTTTGCTATTTTTGGTTGAATCAACATGTAATGGTTGTGGTCTAATTAAACTTTGTAAGAGAAAAATATGATAAGCTATCAGAATATCAAGTTGGTTTGAGATTGTTTTAGTTTATTAAAGATATTTTTATTTTGATATTCTTTTTATTATTTTAATTTTAATTTTAATTTATTAATTTAATTTATTTTCTTTTTCTTTTTCTATTTGCCAAAATTCCCAATTTCTTGTGTTTTCCCATTATTTCCATTTTTTTTGTTTTTTTAACATTTTTGTTTGTTTCCAGCAAAAGAATTGGGTTTGGGGTAAGTCACTTAATGTTGTGTTGGAACTTCAATTGGCATAGATTGGCCTTTATGGTTGTCGATTTCACGATTAGATTGGGTTAAGGAACATGTTAATTGATTCGTGTTTTTTGTCAATTAGGTATTAGATTACTAAATTCTTGGATTATGTCAAAATCAATCAAGGTGTTAACAAAAAAACATGAAAAATAGCAAACGGTAAAAATAGAAAAATTGCACAGTCGATGCCACACGGCCATGTACTGGACTGTGTGAGACACATGATCTGGGATATTTGGTTTGTATGGGCCACACAGGCGTATGTGAGACCGTGTAGGCCCAAATTTTTTGAATTTTTCCCTAGGGCCATAAACATCATTTGGATCAATTGTAAAACCAATCGTAGGGTCATTATGTTAATAAATAAGCTTTAAAACATGAATTTTGATCATCTGTTAGTGTAAATTGGATATAAATGCGTATGTTTGAAGTAATATGAGATGTGTAAAATCTATAATATGCCATGTTTAATATGAAAAACGTTATATATGTTCGGTATCTGTCATTGTAAGCATGTACATAGTAAATATATCTGATATATGTTAGTACTGCATTTGCATCTGGGATAAGATTTGATATATGGAGGGAGTGTGGGTAGTGTAATAACTTGTTGTATTTTGTGGCTCAGCTACATATATATGTTTCTGTAAATGGCAATGAATCGCCTAATACACTGGTAGCTCAGTTATAAGTAATCTAAAAAGTGTCATACTGACACTAAGCAATGTGTAGGGCTAGATGGGTATATAATACCTTACGTGGTGTGTTGGGATGGTCAGAGATGGTGTGTGGCAGATGGCAGTAAGATTATTTGTATCTGCATCTATTATGCTCTAATAAATTCTGTTTCTGAATTGTATACCTATAAATACATTTGTTTGATTTCTATACAATATGTTGCACACTAAGTTTCAAAAACTCATATTCTATTTGTCTATCACTTTCAGGTAACTCTCAAACTTGGGCGGGTTAGTGCGACAGGAGCTCGGTCATAACAATATTTTTGTAAATTAAATTTATCTAAATTTGGGTTTGAGAGTTTTGTAAATTTTGGGCTGTTTTGGTTTTGGACTTTATTTTTGATTTTCGCATGATCAGTTTAAAGCATTTTATTGACAATGTTCATTTTCCTGCAAAACAACGGATTTCGAAATAACAAACTGTGTTTTACCAAAAATTGACTTTCTAAGAATTTCCACTACAAAGCTATACGTTTTAGAAAATGAAAACAAACAATGTTTATTATAAAACATCTAAGATATGTTTTTGAATAACAAAATTTTGGGGTAATAGGAGCATACGACGTATTTTCAAAATAAATGAATCTTGAATTTTCAATCGAATTTACGTAACATCTGCAGATCTAACCATAACATCTAGGCCAAGTTTGGGGTGTTACAGTGGGAGCTTGATTTAGCTAGCCCATGTACTAATTTGTAAAACTGTTAAAGTTTTTAAAAGTTTTGATTGTTGAGAATTTAATCAAATTGGTGTGAAATTGTTAGAAACTAAGCTTAGTGTACAAAAAGGACTTAATTGTAAAGCTTTATTGTTATTTTCATACATTAGGGAACAAATTGAATAAAATAAAAAATTTTCATGAATTGTTGGTAAGGATAGAAAATAGAAGGTCCCTAATGAGTCATGGTGAAATCAAATTCTAATATGAAGTCCTAAATTGAAAGTTATGCTTTTCCAGGTTTTAGGGCCTAAATTGAATAAATTAAAAAATCTGTGTAATTTGGTATTTAATTATGATTTTGCTAGAAATTGATTGCATGATATGTTTTATGATTATTCGTAGCTAACGACAACACCGAACAATCGAGAGAGAAAGGAAAAGCAAAAATTGTCGAAGAGTGACGTTCAAAACCTCAATTTGTACTTTTATGATTTAGGATAAAAATATTTGATTTTATATGCATGTTCATTGATTTTTGAATCATTGAGGTGAGTCTATTATGATAATATGAAATGTTTTGATTGAATTTGATATGAAACATCAAGATAGAGGACTAAAATGAATAAAATGAGAAATGATATGAAATACTTAAATTATGATATGTGATATGAAAATTATATCGAAATATATCTTATAATATGAAATATGTGTGTTTGATGATGAAATGGGGTTGTGATTGTGAATTTGATCGAGAAATGATATATGTACTAAATTGAAAAATAATTGTTATGCTATAAAACAGTGTACAAGGTGCAAAAATGCATATGTGACCAAATACAGGGTATGTATATGCGAGTAAGATGATATCAAGTAAGGAAATTTTTATATATATAATTTATGCTCGTGTAAACATAGTAAAAGGTTAGGATATGACTGGCATGCCAATAGGGTTTTATGTGCACTTGTACGGGAGATGTGATTATATGAAGATTGTTACAAGTTATATCGAGATCTAACATTTGTTGTGAATCATCGAGTATTATATGTCTCTACAGAGACCTTGGTGTAGTGGAGGGATGTATATTCACATGAGAATGCATTTGACGCCTACGGGCTTTGCACTTCAGTGCTCTAGTGTGATGTAGTTAAAGCTCTTATCGTGTAATTTACCCATGTATCCAAGCCCATTTTACTAGGGTTTTATCGGGCATAACATTATATTTGAAATTGGAAAACTTAAAAAAGATAATGAAATAGATTAATAATAAAATATAGTGCCAAAATGAATATGAATGAGTCAATAGACTCCAGAAAGAGGTTCGGATGATATGTTAAATGGATTTTGATATGAAATGGACTTGATATTGAATGTCATAATGAATGGATTATAAATATTTTAAATTTTTTATTGGTATTGATAGCTAAAGGCTTTAGGATAGGTTTTGGTATATGTAGTACAATTTATGAATATGCGAGTAAGATGATATCAAGTGTGGAAATGCTTATATATATAATAGATGCATGTGTAAACATAGTAAAAGGTTAGAATATGACTGTCATGCCAATAGGTTTTTATGTGCACTTGTACGAGATATGTGGTTATAAGGGGATCATTACAGGCTATGTCAGGATCTAGCATTTGTTGCGAATCATCAAGTATTATATGTCTCCACGAGGATCTTTGTGTAGTGGAGGGATTTATATGCATATGAGAATGCATTTGATGCCTATGAGCTTTGCACTTTGATGCTCTAGTGTGGTGTAGTTAAAGCTCTTAAAAGCTATCTGGTATGGTGTAGTTTACCCATATATCCGAGTCTATTTTACTAGGGTTTCATCAAGCGTAACATTATATTCGAAATTGTAAAAATTTACAAAATGAAATAGATAATATAATATAGTACCAAAATGAATACGAATGAGTCAATAGACTCTAGAAAGAGGTTCGGATGATATCTTAAATGAATTTCAATACGAAATGAATGATATTTTAAATGAATTTTGATACGAAATGAACTTGATATTGAATGTCATAATGAATGGATTATTAATGTTTAAAATTGTGAATTGTTATTGATAACTAAGGCCTTAAGATAGGTTTTGGTATATATAATTGGATTAGATCATTCTTTTGCCATAATAGTTGAATTAGTTTACCTTGATAATTGTGTACCTTCATATGTAATTGATTATATACTTATGTTACAATATAGAATATGTATTAGTAGGCATTGAGATTATAAGTATTGTAAGGGCCCAATTTTGTCCGGCCCAAATAGAAACTAAATAGAAAAAATAAATAAAACCAAAAATAAATAAAAAGTCCAATTACAAAACATGCCAGCCCAAATTACAGGCCCGAATATAAACAAAATCCACTACCCAAATTACAAGCCCAACAGCCCAAAAAACCTTAAAGGCCCAGTGGCCCAATAACTTAAATTTTTTTTTAGAAAGCCAGAAACCCTAGAGTTTCTGGTGCTGCTCTTCCCCTCGCAGGCATGCCACCCGAGGCCCCTCATCTTGAGGCCTAACGCGTCCCTACCACCATTGCACCAAAACAGAAAGGCAAGGGTCTCCCCTCGTCGTTGACCCTCCACCGCGACTTGGAAAAAAAGAAGAAAAAAAGAGGACAAAACAATGGAAATAAACAGTATAAAAAACAACAGATGGAAGAAAAAATAAAAGAAAATATGTATAATCGACTATAAAAGTCAGATTCAAAATGTATTTTTCTAGACATGAAGCAATCGGATACAAAAAAAAGAGAAATATACAAAAAAACAACATCAAGTTGTAAAAAAGGTAGTTTTATTTTATTTTTTGAGTGAAATAGAAATAAATTCATTTCTTACCTACGTCGTACCCTTTTTTTTTGCCGTGCGAGGCTAAGGTCACTGTCTTCGATGAAAGACAATATCATCGAAGCTTCGTCGGACGAAAGAAACCGAAAGGTTTCTAAAAAACATCGTCGGGTTTTCGACGTTATATTTTAAGTTGGGACTAAAAGGGAGAAAAGGGGCCAAGAGGGGTAAAGAACAGCTAAAAATGGCAATTTTTTTTTACTCCGGCCACCGGAGGCGATGGCCGCTGTTGCCGATGATCGATAGCCATGGCAGGACAACGAAGGCCTCCATGGGCAGCTTAAGGGAGCCTTCAGAGAAAAAAAAGGAAGTTTTTTTTTGAAACTGCAATAAAATGAATTTTTTAAACATTTTTTGTACTTATATAACCCTATAAAACAACGTCGTTTTGGGCATAATTTTCTCACACCAAAACAGCATTGTTTCAAGACCGACCCGATGACCCAACCCGAATCCCCCTAGGATCGGCGTGTTTTTGAGGGGGAAGGGATATTTTCAGCTTTGGCCCTTCCCTTTTTTCCATCTTTTTAATTTAGTCCTGTTCTTTTTTATTTGTTTTAATTCTTACCCCATAATTTAAATTCTTATGCAATTTAGTCCCTTGACTCATTGTGAATCCTCTGGGGAGCGACATGTGTCAATGTGATGGGGATAATTGTCATTTGTCCCCTAAAGTTTTCTATCTTATTTAGATTTAGTCCTTTAAGTTCTGTTTCTTTATAATTTAGGCTGTTAGTTTTGTTATATTTTAAATTTTGTCCTTTATTCCATTTTCTTTATTTATTTTGTGATTTATGCTTTAAGTTGCTCTTAAATTTCAATTTAATTCCTTCTTTGGTTAATTTTTCCACTTTATTTACTTTATTATTTATTTTAGTATTTAAAATTTTATGTCATTTATATATCCTTTTATTTATACATTTTATATTTATGTTATCCTTGTTGTTATTATTTTATCTACTCATATTATTATTATGATAGTAGTTACGATATGATTGTCGCTATTATTATTATAAACCATTATTCTTATTATTATAGTTGCATTATTATTTACCAACATGCTTCTTTTATTTATTTTTTTCATTTATTTTATTTTATTCTATTTCTTTACTTATTATCCTAATATCATCATTTCATTTTTTTTTACCTACATGACTATTTCATTTTATTTTGCTATCACCATTCCATGGGCCATACTACAATGTATTTATCATTTTTTACTTTTGCCTAAATAAATGTATATCGTTTTAAAATTTACATTCGTTTTACATAATGCATAGGAAATATTTCAAACCGAGGCAATGTTTATTATTTTTGGGATTCGAGGAGTTGTACTCCTAACTTACGAGTATGGTATCTTTCAAAAACTGAAGTAATCGAATACCCTATTTGTTTATTTATTTATTTAATTTAAAAAAAATAACAAACGAGATTTAAATAAAGATCAAATGGTGATTATTCTTGTTTTCGAGGATTCAAAGCATCGTGTCCTAACTCACGAGGCATGATCTTTTCTTCTTGACAAACTCATAATAAGGTCTTTTCGTAAAATTTAATTTAACTAAATGGTTTTAAAGAACATCAAGCAAACATGCAAAGAGGAATCGTAGTTTAATTTCTCTTCAAATTTTCCATTCTCAACACCAAGGCATCAAGCAATCAATTAGGCACCAATTTTGGGCATCTCGAGGGTGTTAACCCTTCCTCGTACGTAATCGACTCTCAAACCCATTTTCTAGATTTTTGTAGACCGAAAAACATTGTTTTAATAAATCTAACATTTTATTAAAATGACCAAGTTTTGAGGTGATCCAATCACACACCTAAATAACAATGATTGGTGGTGACTCCATTTTCATTTTAAAATAAAAACTCGATTTTAAAAAATGGGTTTCGACAAGTATCATAACATGTTATAAATGTTACTTTATTTTGTATTATCTTGAATCATGAAAGTACCACTGAGCTTTTTCGGTCAAAGTACGATTGTTTGTTCCATGTGCAGGTGCAAGTATTTCTCGAAGCCCTAGAAATTAAAGTTAGCATCTAGATCGTCATTTTAGACTTAACAAAGTTTGTATAGTTGGTTCGGTTTGGTTTTGTAGCATGTACCTAAGGACTTTTAGTTAAATGTTTTAAATGGTTAAGTTGTACATGACATGATCTTATGCAAATGTTTAGAAATTATGTTTAGATATGTTCATATAGTTGGTTTGGAGTCTTAATGTTAAAGATTATGCATTTTAATAGTTTTTGGTTGGTTTTTCAAGTATAAATCATTGAAATTAGTTTTGATAGGTAATGTTTTCAGAGTCTACCATTTTGGCACATTTTCACTTGGTATCATTTTGTAAGTTGATGTTTTGGTTGCATGAGACTAAATATATATGTGTTTTCAGGTCACTTATCTTGTAAAAAGCTAATTTTAAAGGAACTGTAACACCCTACACCCCACCCAGTCGTCGAATTCGGGTATAAAATGTCACAATTCAAAACAAATTGGACCGAAAAAATATTTAAAAATTCCAACACCTTAAGTTTGATGGACTTCTCAACAAACTGTGGCGTTAACTTGTAATATTAAACGACACATAAGCTTTAAAAGCATACTCTATGCGGAAATAAGTTTCATACGAATAAACAATGTCAAAACAAACATTGGCGAAAACCCTTTAATCCTTGATTATAAATAGAAAATAAAATATGCTAACCCTCATTCAGAAATCCAAAATTCATTCTTGGCTAGCTTTCGTCATATTAAATAGCTTGGTGAAGTGCCTAGTAATACTACTCAAAAGAGACCAAAGATACAAAATCAATAGTTCAAATACAAACTAAGAAAAATATATAGTCTGTATATCCAGTTGGTGTGAAATTATTAGAAATTAAGCTTAGTATATAAAAAAAAGACTAAATTGCAAAGCTTATTGTTA
Source organism: Gossypium hirsutum (assembly GCF_007990345.1). Taxonomy (NCBI): domain Eukaryota; kingdom Viridiplantae; phylum Streptophyta; class Magnoliopsida; order Malvales; family Malvaceae; genus Gossypium; species Gossypium hirsutum. Next base: position 89,636,334 of record NC_053434.1, on the reverse strand, counting down.
GTTTCGTACATTAAGGACCAAATTGAATAAAATGCAAAAATTTCATCAATTGTTGGTAGGGATAGAAAATAGAAGGTCCCTAATCATTCATAGTGAAACCAAATTCTAATTTAAGGCTCTAAATTGAAAGTTATGCTTGTCCCGGTTTTAGGGATTAAATTGAATAAATTGTAAAATTAGTGTAATTTGGTATTTGATTCTGATTTGGTTGGAAATTGATTGTATGGTATGTTCCAAGAATTATTCGTAGCTAACGACAACATCAAACATTCGATATGAAAAGGAAAAGCAAAAATCGTCAGCGAGTAATAAACAAAACCTTAGTTTGTACTTTTATGATTCAAGATAGAACTATTTTATTTTATAAGCATGTTTATTGATTGTTGAATCATTGAGGTGAGTCTATTATGATAATATGAAATGTTTTGATTGAATTTTATATGAAACATCAAGATAGATGACTAAAATGAATAAAATGGGAAATTATATGAAATACTTAAATCTGATATGTGATATAAAAATTATATCGAAATATATCTTATAATATGAAATGTGTGTGTTTGATGATGAAATGGGGTTGTGATTGTAAATTTGACCGAGAAATTATATATGTACTATGTAACACCCCCTAACCCGATTCTGCCGCTAGAGGGGTTATGAGGTATTACCTAACGATCACAACAACCTTTGAACATTCATATAGTAAATTATAACTGTATAATAATATATTGCCAAGCCAAATTTAAATATAAACTTAACAACTCATTGGTTTATACTTACTAACAAGGTCAATTCACCATTTTACAAATTCAAAAAAAAAATAATAATAATAGGTTAAACCAAATGCCATCAATGCCTGATATTTACTCAACAAAATAAGGTATATATATAAGTACTTAACAAAAATTTATGCGCATGAAATAAGATTATAACAAGACCAAATGTGCATCATTTGTCATCAATGTTTAAGTAAATTAACCATGTCCATTTCAATCATTTTGAACATCTATATAAAACCATATATATATATATTCAATATACATAGCAAAATCATGTAGGTAATAATCCAAATATAAATACCAATCACTAAGCTTAAAACATATTCATGCTTGCCATTAACACCGAATATCAATATCCAACCCACAATTGACCAAATTATAAGTAAAATTTTCGATTATAAACCAATAACATATAAAACAACTCACTTACCACAACATATACATACCATATTGATCATTACTATAAACAACTGCACATAATTTAGACATCACAAATAAAGGCAAACTCAAACCACAACCAAATATAACCAAACTTTAACATGTAAATTAAGTCATTTTCGCATGACTTAACCATTAAACATATATGAAATTTAAACATCTCCAAAAGAGTTATTAGCTTATACATGCCATAAGTACCGAACCAACTTTTAAAAGTACCAAAATATTGAAGATAGTGTGGATGACTTTACTAACGATCCCCGAGCACGTAACGATTTCCAAAATCTATAAAATAGAGACAAGAAAAACACATCCAAAGTAAGCTACCATAACTTAGTAAGTTTTAAGCTTCAACAACTCCAAATTAAATTTAATAGGCTAGTATTATCTAACTAAGTCATGCTACTAGATCAATTAATCAATATCTTACCACATTCAAAATAATTTATTAATCATATGCCCAATATGCATCTGCTCAACCATAATATACTACATTACTCACAAACACAAAAAAAATCAATGCATTTAACATTCATCATCGAATAACATTAATATATTCGATCACAAAGCCATTAAACCCAATCTATCTTTATACATACTTTCAATTTATAATACTCATCACATAGAATCGATGCTCACCTGCACAAACTTGAGCTATACATCATAGTTATTCATCAAGAAATTTGAAGCTTTAATTCATTCAACCATTTCTGAACTACTCAAATAAATCTCACACCTAGCGCCAATGTTTACTCGGAAAATATATATACAATTTGCACACTTAGTGCTTAATATTTAAACTCGCACACTTAGTGCTCAATAACCACATTCGCACACTTAGTGCAAGATTCACATCCGTAATCGTTTACACTCGCACACTTAGTGCCTAAATTCTATTACTCAATACACGCCAATTTAAGTTCATCAATTTCTTTTAAATTCGACAACATCAATCTTTCATGTAATTCAATTCAGCTCTTCTACTTAATTTGATTTAAATTTATATCAACAACACAAAAATTTGCTTAATAACTTACCTCGGATATCGACGGATAGTTGAGTTTGACTACTCAACAATTTTAGATTTTTCCTGATCCACGTCCGATCTTTTTGGTTCTTGATCTAAAAAGTTCCAAATTAAGCTCATTCAAATAAAACTTTATTCATTTAAATCCAAATACACATAATTGAGCAATTTACCAAATCACCCCTAACATTATGCACTTTTACAATTTAATCCAATTTTTACAAAATACAAAATATAAAGAATTTCCGTGTACAATGCTAAGGCCGAATGTTCACTAGGCTTATATAAGTCCTCCCATTTCACTAATTTCACGATCTAATCCTTCAATTTAATATTTTCAAAATTTAACCCTAAATGCTCAAAATTACCAAAAAAATATTCAATACCAAAAATGTTAATCTAACACATTTATCTTATTTTTAACATCAAACATAAATTTCATCAAACTATTAACAATGACACTTCATGAATACATAATCAATTTCAAAATTTCAAGCATGGGCTTTATAATATTCATAGCAACGATCTCAAAAACGTAAAAATTAATAAAAACCGAACTCAAATCACTTACCTAATTGAATTTGCAAGGACCAAAAATACCAAAGCTTAGACTTTCTTTTTCTTTCTCTTAGTTTCGGCCAAATGAGAATAAAAAGATGAACACTTTCATCTTTTATCAAATATAATATATTAATATATATTAAAATATATCATAATGTCATAATATATAATAAACAATTCAAGTTACTATTTCATGCATTTTGGCCGGCCACTAATTCCTAATTATGGCTAAATTGCAACCTTAATATTCCATAGTATAAAAACATTCATAATTTGGCCCTTATACATTAACCCTTAAATTTTTATTTTACGCGATTAAACCCTTTTTCATCAATCGACCTCCAAACATCAAAAATTTTTAAACGAAACTTTCACAAAAGAAACTTCACACATTTTAATCATAGAAAATAATATTTAAATATTATTTTGACTCAGATTCGGGGTCCCGAAACCACCGTTCCAAATAGGGTTAAAATTGGGTTGTTACAACTCTCCCTCCCTTAGGCATTTTCATCCCCGAAAATCTTACCGATGAATAGGTTTGGATAACGTTCTTTCATTGAATCCTCAAGCTCCCAAGTTGCTTCCTCAACCCCATGCTTATGCCATAGCACTTTCACCAATGAGATTTTCTTATTCCTCAACTCTTTTACTTCGCGAGCCAGAATACGGATCGGTTCTTCTTCATAAGTTAAATCAGACTGAATCTCAATCTCGGATGGACTAATTACATGAGAAGGGTCGGATCTATACCGTCGAAGCATCGAAACATGAAAAACATTGTGGATCTTTTCTAACTCAGGTGGCAACTGTAATCTATACGCAACCAGCCCAATCCGCTCTACAATCTCATACGGCCCAATAAATCTCGGACTCAACTTGCCTCTGCGACCAAATCTAAGTATTTTCTTCCACGGCGAGACTTTCAAAAATACTCGGTCACCTATCTGAAATTCTATGTCTTTTCGCTTTAAATCCGCATATGATTTCTGACGATCTGATGCTGCTTTCAAACTTTCACGGATCACTTTTACTTTCTGCTCAGTCTCTTTCACCAAATCAACCCCGAATATCTTGTTCTCACAGAGCTCGGTCCAGTACAAAGGTGTACGACATTTACGACCAGACAAAGCTTCATAAGGTGCCATCTTGATACTCGACTGAAAGCTATTATTGTACGCAAATTCGATCAGGGACAAGTATCTTTCCCACGTACCCTCGAACTCGAGAACACAACATCTCAACATATCCTCGAGTATTTGAATGATTCGTTCAGACTGACCATCCGTCTGGGGGTGGAAAGCAGTGCTAAAATATAATTTAGTACCTAGTGCATCTTGTAGTTTCTTCCAAAACCGCGATGTAAACCTCGAGTCTCTATCCGAAATAATAGAAATAGGTACCCCGTGTAATCGTACAATTTGAAAATGTATAATTCAGCTAGCTTATCGAGCGAGTAATTTGTATGGACCAGAATAAAGTGAGCCGACTTCGTCAATCTATCAACAATAACCCAGATTGCATCTTTCTTGCTCGGTGTTAATGGTAAACCAGATACAAAATCCATCGAAACTCGATCCCATTTCCATTCAGGTATCATAATCGGCTGAAGTAATCTCGATGGTATCTGATGCTCGGCTTTTACTTGCTGACATATCAAACATTTCAACACAAAGTCTGAAATATCTCTTTTCATACCGTGCCACCAGTAGTATTGTTTCATATCATTATACATCTTCGTGCTACCCGAATGAATAGACAATCTACTATTATGAGCTTCATTACAAATCATCTGAATCAATTCAGGATCCTTTGGTACACATATTCGGTTTCTGAACCGCAAACATCCCTCAGCATCAACCTGAAATTCCGAGTTGGTATTCGAATCACAATGATTCCTTTTTGTTATTAAGTCATCATCAACCTTTTGAGCTTCGCAAATCTGTTGAACAAATAACGGTTTCGCTTTTAATTCTGCTATAATTGCACCATCGTCAGTCAGAGCCATATCTGCATTCATTGTACGCAGAGCAAACAGTGATTTTCGACTTAGGGCATCAGCAACCACATTAGCCTTTCCCGGGTGATAATCAATCACAAGCTCGTAATCTTTAAGCAACTCTAACCATCGTCGCTGTCTCAAATTTAAATCTTTTTAAGTCATCAAATATTTGAGACTTTTATGATCAGAATAAACATGACATTTTTCACCGAACAAATAATGACGCCATATCTTCAGAGCAAATACTATAGCGGCCAATTCGAGATCGTGTGTCGGATAGTTCTTTTCATGTGGCTTTAACTGTCTTGAGGCATAAGCTACAACTTTGCCTTCCTGCATTAGAACACAACCCAAACCATTCAAGGATGCGTCACTAAAGATAACGAACTCTTTACCCGATTCCGGTTGAACAAGCACTGGAGCTTCAGTCAACAAAGTTTTCAATTGGTCGAAGCTTTTCTGACACCTTTCTGTCCACTCAAATCTAATATTTTTTTGAAGTAGCTTTGTCATCGGAGTTGCAATCATCGAGAAACCTTTTACAAATCGCCTGTAGTAACCAGCAAGTCCTAGACTTCGAACTTCTGAAACATTTCTCGGGGGCTTCCAATCAAGTATAGCTGAAATCTTACTCGGATCAACCCGTATTCCCGATGCGGAAACCACATGCCCCAAAAAGCTAACCTCGTATAGCCAGAACTCACATTTACTGAACTTTGCATACAACTGTTTATCTCGCAAAGTCTGTAATACCAATTTCAAGTGCTCGGCATGCTCGATTTCATCACGAGAGTAGATCAATATATCATCAATAAACACAACCACAAACCGATCTAAGTACTGTTTGAAAATCCGGTTCATCAAATCCATGAAAATAGCAGGTGCGTTAGTAAGTCCAAACGGCATCACCAAAAACTCATAATGTCCGTATCTCGTTCGAAAAGCAGTCTTAGGCACATCAGAATCTCTAACTCGCAACTGATAGTAACCTGATCTCAAATCTATTCTTGAAAACACCGAAGCTCCCTTTAATTGATCGAACAAATCATCAATGCGTGGCAACGGATATTTATTCTTTATGGTTACTTTATTGAGTTGTCGATAATCAATGCACATTCTCATAGTTCCATCCTTCTTTTTCACAAATAAAACTGGCGCACCCCAAGGAGAGAAACTCGGCCTCGCAAAACCTCTATCTGTCAGCTCCTGTAATTGGGCTTTCAATTATTTTAATTCAGTAGGAACCATTCGGTACGGAGCAATCGAAATCGGAGTCGTCCCCGGTACTAACTCAATACCAAACTCTACCTCTCAAATAGGCGGCAATCCCGGTAATTCTTCAGGGAACACATCCAGATACTCGCACACCACTGGTACAGATTCAATCTTCTCTTCAATTACTTTACTATCAAGCACATACGCAAGGTAAGCTTCGCAACCCTTTCTCACATACTTCCGAGCCCATACAGAAGATATCACTGCTGGTGAACCATTCAGATCAGTAGACTCAATTCGAATTATCTCATCATTCTGGCACCGCAAATCAATAGTCTTTCTTTTACAATTCACTATTGCATCATGTACTGTTAACCAATCCATTCCCAGAATTATATCAAACTCGTCAAATGGCAATAGCATTAAATCAGCTGGGAAACATGAATCTTGTATCATAAGGGGGCAGTTCTTACACACTTTATCAACTAACACACATCGACCCAGGGGGTTTGATACCCGAATCACAAACTCAGTAGACTCAACAGGTAAAGTCTTACTAGATACTAATGTTTCACACACATAAGAATGAGTTGAACCGGGATCAATTAAAGCAATTACACTAATATTATAGAGAGTGAATATACCGGTAATAATATCAGGGGATGAGGCCTCTTCTCGACCGCGAATGGCATATGCTCGGGCAGGTGCACGAGTCTCGGATCGAACTGCTGTGTCCGAAGCCCCTTTCTGAGTACCACTCCTACCTCCCATGTTCCTAGGTGGTCTACCCCTAGCTACAATGCCACTTGGTCTCACACTCTGAACATTATCTTTCTCAGTTGGCTCCGGGCAATTCCGAATGAAATGATCTCGTGAACCACATCTATAACAGACTCTATTATTGTATTTGCCCCAACATTCACCCACATGACGTCTTCCACATTGCTGACACTCGGGTTTATTCGATCGAGTATTACCAACACTAGCAATCGAAGTGGCTTGTGAACTCACTGGTGGTCGATCTCGTATAGAAAGTCCGGCAGTAGTCTTAGATCGGTTGCTATCATCTCGAAACTTCTTTGACGCCGATTGAAAAGTCTTACTCGTTGATCTTTTGCGGAAATCTCTAGCTTCAAACTCAGCTTTTCTTTTCTCTTTTCCAAGCTCTTCAGCTTTGCAAGCTCGTTCTACAAGTATTACGAACTCTTTAATTTCAAGTATGCCAACAAGCAATTTTATGTCTTCATTCAGCCCTTCTTCAAATCTTTTGCACATAGCAGCTTCAGTCGAAACGCACTCTCGGGCATATCGACTGAGTCTCACAAATTTTCGTTCATATTCAATGACAGTCATGCGACCTTGTTTAAGCTCGAGAAACTCTTTACATTTCTGATCTATAAATCTTTGACTGATATATTTCTTACGGAATTCAGCCTGAAAGAATTCCCAGGTGACCCGCTCTTTTGGCACAATTGAAACCAAAATATTCCACCAATGATAGGCAGAATCGCGTAACAAAGACATGGCACATTTTAGACACTCATCAGAAGTACATGATAGTTCTTCAAATACTCGGATAGTGTTATCGAGCCAAAATTCAGCCTTCTCAGCGTCGTCATCATCTGTGGCCCTAAATTCTTGGGCCCCGTATTTTCGAATTTTATCAACAGTGGGCTTATTTAATCTCACAGGATCAATAGTCGGAGATACCACAGGTATCGGAGGTGGGTTATTCAGATTCAGGGGTTGTTGAACAGCCAGATTTGTCCGAATATATTGAGTAAACCACTCGTTCATCACATTATAAAAGGCTTGTTTAGCCCCGTCATCATGGTTACTTGCATTCAACCGAGAATCAATTAGCACTGTCCCTTGCGCGAGAGCAGACGCTACACTCTCGACATCATCTGCTACGGCTCGATCGGGATCAGGATCAATTTACTATATGAAAAACACATTTCAAGTGTTAGGAGTCATCACACTATCGCAGTATAATTTATGGCATATATAGCTAGACTTAAGCATGCTACATTAGTCCGAGAATCGGCTAAACTGTAGCTCTGATACCAATTAAATGTAACACCCCCTGACCCGATTCTGCCGCTAGAGGGGTTATGAGGTATTACCTAACGATCACAACAACCTTTGAACATTCATATAGTAAATTATAACTGTATAATAATATGTTGCCAAGCCAAATTTAAATATAAACTTAACAACTCATTTGTTTATACTTACTAACAAGGTCAATTCACCATTTTACGAATTCAAAAAAAAATAATAGGTTAAACCAAATGCCATCAATGCTTGATATTTACTCAACAAAATAAGGTATATATATAAGTACTTAACAAAAATTTATGCGCATGAAATAAGATTATAACAAGACCAAATGTGCATCATTTGTCATCAATGTTTAAGTAAAATAACCATGTCCATTTCAATCATTTTGAACATCTATATAAAACCATATATATATATTCAATATACATAGCAAAATCATGTAGGTAATAATCCAAATATAAATACCAATCACTAAGCTTAAAACATATTCATGCTTGCCATTAACACCGAATATCAATATCCAACCCACAATTGACCAAATTATAAGTAAAATTTTCGATTATAAACCAATAACATATAAAACAACTCACTTACCACAACATGTACATACCATATTGATCATTACTATAAACAAATGCACATAATTTAGACATCACAAATAAAGGCAAACTCAAACCACAACCAAATATAACCAAACTTTAACATGTAAATTAAGTCATTTTCGCATGACTTAACCATTAAACATATATGAAATTTAAACATCTCCAAAAGAGTTATTAGCTTATACATGCCATAAGTACCGAACCAACTTTTAAAAGTACCAAAATATTGAAGATAGTGTGGATGACTTTACTAACGATCCCCGAGCACGTAACGATTTCCAAAATCTATAAAATAGAGACAAGAAAAACACATCAAAAGTAAGCTACCATAGCTTAGTAAGTTATAAGCTTCAACAACTCCAAATTAAATTTAATAGGCTAGTATTATCTAACTAAGTCATGCTACTAGATCAATTAATCAATATCTTACCACATTCAAAATAATTTATTAATCATATGCCCAATATGCATCTGCTCAACCATAACATACTACATTACTCACAAACACAAAAAAAATCAATGCATTAACATTCATCATCGAATAACATTAATATATTCGATCACAAAGCCATTAAATCCAATCTATCTTTATACATACTTTCAATTTATAATACTCATCACATAGAATCGATGCTCACCTGCACAAACTTGAGCTATACATCATAGTTATTCAGCAAGAAATTTGAAGCTTTAATTCATTCAACCATTTCTGAACTATTCAAATAAATCTCACACCTAGCGCCAATGTTTACTCGGAAAATATATATACAATTTGCACACTTAGTGCTTAATATTTAAACTCGCACACTTAGTGCTCAATAACCACATTCGCACACTTAGTGCAAGATTCACATCTGTAATCGTTTACACTCGCACACTTAGTGCCTAAATTCTATTACTCAATACACGTCAATTTAAGTTCATCAATTTCTTTTAAATTCGGCAACATCAATCTTTCATGTAATTCAATTCAGCTCTTCTGCTTAATTTGATTTAAATTTATATCAACAACACAAAAATTTGCTTAATAACTTACCTCGGATATTGACGGACAGTTGAGTTTGACTACTCAACGATTTTTGATTTTCCCTGATCCACATCCGATCTTTTTGGTTCTTGATCTAAAAAGTTCCAAATTAAGCTCATTCAAATAAAACTTTATTCATTTAAATCCAAATACACATAATTGAGCAATTTACCAAATCACCCCTAACATTATGCACTTTTACAATTTAATCCAATTTTTACAAAATACAAAATATAAAGAATTTCCGTGTACAATGCTAAGGCCGAATGTTCACTAGGCTTATATAAGTCCTCCCATTTCACTAATTTCACGATCTAATCCTTCAATTTAATATTTTCAAAATTTAACCCTAAATGCTCAAAATTACCAAAAAAATATTCAATACCAAAAATGTTAATCTAACACATTTATCTTATTTTTAACATCAAACATAAATTTCATCAAACTATTAACAATGACACTTCATGAATACATAATCAATTTCAAAATTTCAAGCATGGGCTTTATAATATTCATAGCAACGATCTCAAAAACGTAAAAATTAATAAAACCCGAACTCAAATCACTTACCTAATTGAATTTGCAAGGACCGAAAATACCAAAGCTTAGACTTTCTTTTTCTTTCTCTTAGTTTCGGCCAAATGAGAATAAAAAGATGAACACTTTCATCTTTTATCAAATATAATATATTAATATATATTAAAATATATCATAATGTCATAATATATAATAAACAATTCAAGTTACTATTTCATGCATTTTGGCCGGCCACTAATTCCTAATTATGGCTAAATTGCAACCTTAATATTCCATAGTATAAAAACATTCATAATTTGGCCCTTATACATTAACCCTTAAATTTTTATTTTACGCGACTAAATCCTTTTTCATCAATCGACCTCCAAACATCAAAAATTTTTAAACGATACTTTCACAAAAGCAACTTCACACATTTTAATCATAGAAAATAATATTTAAATATTATTTTGACTCAGATTCGGGGTCCCGAAACCACCGTTCCAAATAGGGTTAAAATTGGGCTGTTACATACTAAATTGAAAAATAATTGTTATGCTATAGAATAGTGTACAAGGTGCGAAAATGCATATGTGACCAAATACAGGGTATGAATATGCGAGTAAGATGATTACAGATCTGGAAATGCTTATATATATAATTGATGTCTGTGTAAGCATAGTAAAAAGCTAGGTTACGATTGGCATGCCAATAGGGTTTTTTGTGCACTTGTACGAGATATATGATTATACGGAGATCATTATAGATTATATCAGGATCCAACATTTGTTGCAAATCATCGAGTATTATATGTCTTTACGGAGACCTTGATTTGGTAGAGGGATGTATATGCATATGAGAATACATTTGATGCTTACAGGCTTTGCACTTTGGTGCTCTAGTGTGCTGTATTTAAAGCTCTTACAAGCTATCTGGTGTCGTGTAGTTTACCCATGTATCCAAGTTCATTTTACTATGGCTTTATCAAGCGTAACATTATATTTGAAATTGTAAAACTTTAAAAAAATAATGAAATAGATTAATAATAGAATATAGTACTGAAATGAATACAAATGAGTCGATAGACTCTAGAAAGAGGTTTGGATGATATGTTAAGCGGATTTTGATATGAAATGAACTTGATATTGAATGCCATAATGAGTGGATTATGAATATTTTAAATTTTTAATTGTATTGATAGCTAAAGGCCTTAAGATAAGTTTTGGTATATGTAATTGAACATAATAGTTGAATTAATTTGCCTTGATAGTTGTATACCTTCATATGTATTTGATTATATACTTATGTTACATTATAGAATATGTATTAGTAGGCATTGATATTATAAGTATCATAGCATGTTATAAATGTTACTTTATGTTTTATTATCTTGAATCATGAAAGGACCACTGAGTTTTATCACTCAACATACAGTTGTTTGTTCCATGAACATGTGCAGGCATTTATCGAAGCCCCGAGAATTAAAGTCAACATCTAGATCGCCATTTTTTACTCCACAAAGTTTGTATAGTTGCTCCGACAACGAATGTAGTACCTTGTAGCTCGGACCTAACAATCTGATAGGGTATCAAGGTGTTACAAAATGGATCGATTTAGGCTCCGTTTGTTTGGCAGTAAAATGTTTTCCGGAAAATTATTTCTGGAAAATGATTTACTTTTTTGGAAATGATTTACTTTTCTGGTGTTTGGATGAATCTATGTAAAATATTTTCTGTTGTTTGGCAAATTTCTTGAAAATATTTTCCGGAAAAGTTGTTTTTACATATATTAATAAATTTATATATATTAATAAATTTATACTTTAAATTATTTTTACATATATTACAATAATTTATTTATAAATAAATAAATCAAATTTAATATATAATAATACTCAATTATTAAGCTAAAATATTAACCGTCATAAATTGAAAACAACCAAAGTCTATTTACACTTTTTCAGATAAACGTCAAACACTTTTTCAGATAAACCACAATTAATATTACAAATTTTGATACCTGATCATAATTTTTGGACTAAAGTTCATACCAGACAATAATATACAAAGAAGGAAAGAATTAACAAGTTCTTGGACTAAATTTCAATTGTTTTTTTATTAATAGCTTTATATCTTCATTTCTCTTTCTCTAAAAAATCAGCATCCAAGAACCTTGAAACAAATACCCAAAGCTTATAAATGTCTTCAAGACTAGTAAGGAACCCAATTGTAGCAGTAACATCTATCCCAAGCTGAAACTCATCTTTTTCCTTCATTTATTTATGTTTAACACTGAACTAAATGTGTTGTAAACACCCAATGCACAATGAAATATTGTTCCTATTAGTCAATTTTTGCACTAATGCAGGATCAATCCTTTCCCCTTTCCAATCAAATACATTGAAAGCCACTATTGGACCTCGATCAAACATTACTTTTGGACCATAGATTGTGACAGCATGGATTCTAGTTTTTGAATGTGGATGTTGGAGACTCATCAATGCATTGACCAACTAGTTAATCAAGGTCCTTGTTCTGCTACTTTTATTAGTACAAGACCTAATGAATCTGCATGGTCCAAGGCCTTGCATTGTAAGGTGTTGCTGGTTCTTGAATCTACAATGGTGCCTTTCCTTTGGGTGCTTCAAGCTTCAATGGTGGAACAAGGCTCACGATCCTAACATTAGTGGTTGAACATTTCAAAACAGATAAACCAATGGATTTCTTGATAAACAAGCAGCAAAACTCTGATGGGTTTTCACAAAAAACTCTTAAAAATTAACAAATATGGAAATCAAGGTCAAACAATGAAAGCATTAAAGTCTCCATTTCTTTAACACCTAATGCAGTTGCATCAAGCAATACATGCCATCCATTTTCTTGAACTAAACTCATCCATGTATATGAATATCTAGACCTAGTAACATTTAATTGAAGTGGAATGACAAATAACCCTCCTTTTTTCATTATCTTTTTCCTTAACTTCTCTGTTTGAATTTGCAAATTAGGCCATGAAAAACAAGCTGACATGTTTGGTATAAAATTTAATCCAAAAACATATGAAAAAGGGGAGTGATTACCTAGGACACAAAATTAAACACTATTATTCAATTGAATCAAAATACATCTACAGACCAACAAACAAACGTAAACTTATGCTAAAATCAACGATTAAATTCTCTTTTTTTCTTAACAACCTCTTTCTTTTTGGACAAAAAAGATTTTCATAAAGGAGAAAAGAAATCTACTTAAACACTTGATTTCTGGGCTACCTCAATTAAGAATTTCGTTTATTCTTCAGAAACAGCAATTCTAAAAAAAAGTGTGATTGAAGAGAGGTGAACTAGTTATTTCCTTTGTTCTCCCCCTTTATAGCAGTATATTCTAGGAAATGAGGTTGTTATAAGAGGCCTTTGTTAAGCATAGAATTGAACAAACCTGCAACGTTTACTTTTTCCTTCTCAGCGTAGAAAGTCTTAGCCCTAATTACATCAAGGGTAGTGACGCCAAACAGCTTTTTTTCATCATATGTCCTTGCCTTCTTGAAAACCTCTGCTGCAATTGGAATAGTTGAATTGACAGGGTTGCTTATCATATTTACAAGTGCTTGTGCCATAAATTCAGTTCATCAAAGAAAAACTTAGCGAAAAAGAAAACATTATACTTAGAAAAAGGTATATATCTCTCTCTCACTCTTTCTCATATCAATTTTCTGTAATAGTCGAATTAAAGACTTGGTGCTAAAGGCCAGTTCTTTGCCAATTATTACATTGTTACTAACTTTGGGAATCCAGGTTGGGTCTTCACAGAATATTAGCAGAGCCAGTTTCCCAAAGGATTCATTTTTGGGACGGCCTCTTCTGCCTTCTAGGTTGGTTTTTTTTCTTTCATTTTTTTTCCAATAAACTATCCATGAAAGTTTCAGTCTTTCTTACCTTCGAGAGATGAAGATGAATGCCATCGCCAACTGGTGCAGTGCGGATTTTGACAACGAAAGGTGAAAAAGGGTAAATCAAAGATCCACACCAGAGATTGGTGCTGAAAACTATTGTTGGTTGGCGGCAAGCATTAAATCGGGGTGGGAATGAAGGGGATTCGTTTGCAGGTGAGGAGAAAATTTTTGGAAAATGTCTTACCAAATGAAAATGGTAAGACGTTTTCCTAAAATAAAGGGCTTTTTTCCTGTGTTTTTGAAATGATTTTACCATAGGAAGTCATTTTCCACCAAACAAACAGCGGAAAAGAATGAAAATGTTTTCTGTAAAATATTTTACAGGTAAACAAACACAGCCTTAGTCATTATACCATTAAAAAGAATTAGATAAAGTCAAATTGGAATATAGTTAACATTTATTATTTAACAGAGTTAATATCTTTAAAGTTTTTTATGATTTTGTAAATAAAATATTTTTTGTTTGGAATTGAACTACAATTAAAATAATAATAATTTTCAAAAAAAATTATATAATAAATATTAATTCTCTATATAATTTGAACTTATTTAATTCTTTTTAATAATATAAAGACTAAATTATTCAGATTAATTTAATCTAGTCCCTATAATATTTTTTATTTTATTTTATTTTTTTTTAGATACAATGTTGGAATGTAATGATATGACTTTTTAACAACCGATGAGTTTATGAAACTTGGCATAATCTCAATATATAGGTCAGGTCAACAAGCATATTAAAATATATAATTTTTTTATATTTTAAAAAATTTGAAAATTTTAAATATTTAAACAATTTTAGAAAATCTAAAAAATAAAAAAATTAGAAAGTTATTATAAAATTTTATATAAAAACTTAAGAGGAATGGCGCAAACCAATTTCTTCTTTTAAGTTGTTATTCAATTCTTCTTTTCTTTGGAGCCAAATTAAGTGCCAGGTTTTGTTTCTTTGGGTGGAAAATATAATCCAAAAAAGGCAATCAATAATACAAGGAATTATAGAAATTTCTAAAATAAAAAAAGAAAAAACACATGGGAGAAACTTTGAATTATATCAGATCGGTTGAATTGAAAATTGGTCGAAGTATTTATTTAGAGAAAAGTATTAGATTGGTTGATTCAAGAACTGGTACGGACCGATTAAACGAAAATTTTATTTTTATTTATTTTTAATAATTTATTTAATCAAATTAGATGAACTGGTCGAATCGATCAAACTGGTTGAATCAACAAACCAATAGCTTAACCGGTTCAACCACCAATTGGATTTTAAAAGCCTTAAGGCCCCTTTGGATGGGCGTTTACCTCTATTGCAATTCGTTTAGCTTTCTTTTTGTCGCACGCTACAATATCGCTACAGTATCTAATTTCACCACTATCATTATTTTTATACTAATAACAAGTAAATGCACCGCTCATCCAAATAGGCCCTTAGACTAAACTAGTAATCTAATCCCCAAGCCACACATAGCTCATATTACCACTTTTAGCAAATCAAAGCTCACTTTACATTCTTACACAACTCTCTCTCTCTCTCTCATCCACTTAGGGGTAGATTGAGACAATGGTGTTTGCAAGCTATTCAAGTTTGACTCGAAAAGAATTCGAATTTGATCCGGTAATTATTGAGTCGAGCTCAAACTATTGGTCGAGCTAAATTTGAGCTTAGTAATACTATACTTGAACGGCTCGCGAGCCTTATCAAACTTTATATATTTTTATATTATTAAATTATGTTATTACCTTTAATATATACTATTAACCCTAAGTTTTACTATAGGGTCAAGCTTGAGTATTAAATTAGTAAAAAAGCTTAATAAAGCTTGAGTAGCTCGATTATATCTCGAACCGAGTATCGAGTTCTGAATTTTGATTTTTATAAAAAAAATTATATTTACAATTTTTAATGATTTTTTTAGTTTTTTTAGATATTTATTTATTTATATGTTTTTTTATTTTTTAAATATGTAAATTTTGAGAGTTAATTTTTAAAATTATGACTATATTGAGACAATATGTAAAAGTTGATAGTTAAATTTATTATACCAATTTTTAAAATATCGACATCACCCTCCTGTAAAAAATTTAACGGTACTTGACGGAAAAGGACAAAAAAAGAACCTGATTAGTTGAATGGCCATTTAAAAATTTTCTTCTTTATAATTGAATGATTGAAAAAATACGAATATAATTGAGTGACTACAAAAAATAATTTATAAAAAAAATAAAAAATAAAAAGAAAAGAGAGAAATAACAAGACGTAAATAACAAAATGTAAAAGCTTAAATGTGCATAGCCTCATGTGTGACGCAATTGCAAGAGGAGAATATAGTAAATTCCAAATTTAACCCATTATTAAAGAATCTTTCATGTGAAAACAAAATAAATTGTTTAAAGACTGCTTTTTACATCCCCTAATTTAAGGTAGTTTGGAGGGTGAATCTCAAGCATGGCTTTGCATAAGTCTCCAATCGCGTTGTCAACCAAC
The DNA here is from genome assembly GCF_007990345.1 of Gossypium hirsutum. Classification (NCBI taxonomy): domain Eukaryota; kingdom Viridiplantae; phylum Streptophyta; class Magnoliopsida; order Malvales; family Malvaceae; genus Gossypium; species Gossypium hirsutum. The sequence goes on along the minus strand of NC_053434.1, from coordinate 89,619,664 downwards.
ACGCATGCATGTTACAACAAATATTTGTGTTAACTTTGATTTTGATATATTTGTAAACTTTTACGTGTATTATATATATATTTAAAGATTTCATGTATTTTTATAAATTTTAAATTGTATTTGTATTATTTTTATTTTTATCTCATGGAGTTTTAATTTTATTTGGTTGATGTATTATTTGGGATTAAAATTTAGTAATTATTCTATGTTAGAGTTTAATTTTTTTTCGCCTTAGTTAGTATTTAAACTTAGCAAATGTTCTGGTATTAGAGCTTAAACTTGTTTTTCCCTTCAAATTAGTTTTTAAACTTAGCAATTGTTCTCATATTAGAGTCTGAATTTTTTTTTGTCTAAGGTAATTAATTAACTTGACAATTATTCTCACATTGAGACCTAAATTGTTTTTTGTCCATATCAATTACTGATATTTGCTTAAAAAAGTTAGATCAACATAAAATTCAGGTCCAATATAAGAATAATTTTTAAATTTAAAGATTAATTTATATAAGAAAAAGTTTAGATCCAAATGTGAAACAATTGTCAAGTTCAGCTATTAACTTAAACAAAAAAATTTATATGAGAATAAGTACCAAATTCAAACCCTAAATAATAGGTTAAGCCATTATATTTATAAGTGTGTTGTAGAATTATTTCCAAAAATTATGGAATAAAACTCAAGTAAAATGGAGAGCTCCATTGCATGTGCAAACAGGAGGGAATTGGGGCCCAAACCACTCTCACATGTAGTAGGTGGTTTGTTGTTGTTGTTGATAACTCTTAAGATCAAACCCTAGAAAATTTAATTAAAAGGGAAAAGGGGCAATTGGAAAACCTTAAGAAATCGTAATATGTTGATTTTGTGGACTTTGACTCTATTTGTTTTTCATTTCTTAATTTTTAAGATTCCCCTTTTAAAATTTTAAAATCTTTTCCAATCCCTGTATTTTCTATCTACCAAGATTGTGGCAGTTCTACTTCTTTGTTCAAATCAAATAAATTATTTAATATTTTTTTAATAAAAAAAATTGAGTATTAATATGATGTTATGCCTTTTTTTATTTATACGAAATAAAACAACTAAAAATTAAATACTTAAAGAATTTTAATTTAATTCAAATTTCACAAATTACTAACATAATTATCTATATAACACCATGTTAAGTTTACATATTGTATATACAAACAACCATTCTTTCCAATATAAAAACAAATTGTTGCATTTATTTTTTAAATATATACAATTAAAATTAAAATTAAAATTTCATGTATATATTTAAACCACAATTAAAATTTCATACATACAATTACCCTAAATTAAAATTCATTTTACATGTATTAAATCTATCTAAATTTAGAATCTATTCCTTTTATAATACTAAAAATATGTATTTTATAATTTATTTTTCAAAATTATATTTTAAATAATGATTGGATTTCAACATTTATATAGTGTAAATGAAAATTTTCACTTATTTTAATACACATAAGAAAAATCTGTGTCACCTATTTGACATTACATGTGAGGTGTGAAATTTTGAAACCTCTGTAACAATAAAATAATTTTCCATTTTTATATCCACCATAGAAGCATTAATCAAATATGAGTTTGAGGCAACCTATATTGTCCATACAAAGGGAAACCAAGTAAAAGTCAATATCATGTGAGGGAAATTTAAAATAAGAACAAATATTTGGTGTTTTAAGTCACCCACGCCCCTTGTTCGCTTGTCCCACAAGAAATTCAATATATTATTCAAAGTGGATAAGGTGAGAAAAAGTACAAGGAATTACATAATATAGTGGATAAAAATGAAATCAATTTTCTAATATCAAATTGAAAATCACAAATCCATTTTCTACTTCTAATATCACTTTCACCAAAATAATATTAAGTTTTGGTTGTATTTCTTTTTTCATATCTATAAATCACAAAACAACTATCACTATATATATTTATGGCTAGGCACCGTTGACATGCTTTTTTCAAATGCCACACTTGTATATTTAAAAAAAAAAGGAAATTCAATGAAAAAAAAAGAGAATATTGTAATTTTAATATTATATTTTATGTATAAATCCATATGTTATAATTTTTATTTTTATATATATAGCATGTTCATTTTCTGTTTATATCATTTTTAATTTTGTAATGTTTTTGTTTTATTTATAACATTTCGTTTACCTAAAACTTAAAATTACATACACAAAAAGAAGTTAGATGGTAAAAGAAGTCCTCATAAAATGAAAAATTAATTGAGCACCTAACTGAATTTTTAATCAAAAACTAGGAATTAATTAAGTTCTTAATATTATATTTTATATTAAATTTCTTAACGTTTGTTAAGTGATGACGCGACGATTGATATAGAGAAATAATGATGTGATAGTTGACGTCGACATTTAATGATGTGACATATTTTGTTATATATATCATATTTGTATTATCATAAAATTTTCAATTTAATGACTAGTAATTATTTTGAGGACATATATAATGAAATATTGAGGAAACTTGGAAAAGAATCAATTGATGAATGATAGTATGAAATTAGTTTGATAATTTGAAAGGAAATCAATTTGTGATTATGAATGTGAATATGTGATTTTGATTATATATGGGATATGCTATGAGATTTTTATGTGTATAAAGGATTTGCTCTAATAAACATAGTACATTAGTTAGGATACATTAATATGCGAATAAGGATTAGTCATGCACTTGTACATGGGTCCATGTTGTGTGTTGGAAATATGATATGATACTTTTAAGACATAGCATGTATGTGGTGCAACTTGATTGTGTTTGAATGGAACACGCTTTAAGTGCAATATGTATACGGATGTGCTTGGATAAAAATCTGTAAGTATCTGGATCTTATTTTATTAAAGTTTACTGACTATAAACATGAATATTAATAAAAGGTATATAAATAAAAAAGGATTGTATCAATGACAGTAAATGTTAAAGTGACTTGGATAAAATATGTTAAGTGGAACTTATGTGAATTAATATGATAATTACAAGGTTATCAAATAAGAGTTTTATGTTAAGATTCCATTGGTATAAGAAGAGTTAAGAATTGGACTTATAATATTTATGAAATAACTGCAATCTTGTGTGGTGTGTGTTTCACATTTTTCGATCAAATCAGAGTTAAAGTAGAGACGACATTGCGACGAGGAATCACACGATATCATAACATGTAACAGCTCATTTTCTAATGGTGTCAGAAACTGCAGTTTTTGGGCCACAATTTTGATGTATCAACCCGTAAATATTGATTATTTAATATTTACAAAATAATTAATGTCATGTTAAATTTTAGTTAAGAAATTTTATCATTTAGTTAGTTAATTATTTAAAAAGGACTAAACCATAAAATATGCAAAAGTCAAGAGATATTAGTGATTTGGTTTAAATTGTCTTTATGGAATGATTGAATGGTTCTAAATGGCAATTAAGTCATTTTAGTTTTAATGGACAGTAAAAGTTTAATAAGCTAAGATTTTCTTAAGAAATTATTATTAAAAAAATAATGTTAAAGTAATGAAATATATTAGATAAAACAAAAGAAAAGTGAAAGTGGTCATTGTCTTCTTTTTTCTTTATTTTGCCGAAAAACCATTGTTGGAAGACTTGGGAGCTTCGGTTTGTGCTATTCTTGGTTGCTGTAAGTGTATTTTAGTTTATTTTTTCATGATTTGTATGTTTTTGAGTTAGTTGAAATGGTATTTATCTAGTATAGGGACTAATTTATGAAATTGATGAAGTTTAGAAAAATGTCCATTGATGTTTTTGATGTTTATTGATGTCTACATTTTGGGTTGAAGTTAAATGATGAATTTTAGCTATTTTGTAAAGTAAGTTTTGAGTGGTTTTTAAGATTAGGGATTAAATAAATAGAACGTTAAAAATTATTAGGCTTTCTTGAGAGTAGGGGCTGGTTTGGAGTGGTTAAAATTTGGTTCTATGGGAAAAAGGGTTAATTTTAGAAATAATCATGTTTTGGTCTTTGGGACCAAATTGAGTAAAATGTAAAGTTTAAGGCTAATGTGTAAATATTGTAAATAAGAAATTAGATGCATTAAGTTGAATAGGATGTGAAATTTAAGCTAATAATTGAAATAAATCATATTACAGATCAAGATCAAGTTGATAATCAAGGAAAAGGGAAGGTTATTGATTAGTCCTTGGACTTTTGTTGTTTTTGCAGTTTAACCCTGCTAAGTTCGTACGGTTTTATTTTAGTATAATTTAAACATTTAATTATTTACGAATTGGAATTGCTAAATGATTTGAAAATGATGAGTCGTAGCAAGTAGGTTGATTTGAGATGGAAATCATATTGAATGTTGTTATGAATTAAATAAGTGAACCGATGAACATAGGATAGGATACGATTAACATGCTAATAGGTTATATCGTGCTCTGTACGGGATTGATTGATGTTGAAATGATGATTTTTTTTAATTATTGTTTACTGAATTTACCAAAGTTCAGCATTTGTTGCGAACATCGCGTTATATTACAGTGATTCAGGTGTGGTTCGGGGTGGATGTAAAGCCTTCGGACTTGGCACTCAGTGCGGAGGTGTGTTTCGGAGGGATGTTAGCCTACGGGCTTGGCACTTAGTGCCCAAGTGTGTTTTTAGATGGTCAGCTCATTGAGCGTTGTAGTGTGTTTTGATGGTTAACTGTGTATACGGGTCCGTCATAACGTTCATCGGGTTTATTTTTACTGGTATAATGTAATTGATTGGATTGTTCCATTTGTAATTAAGTTTAAAACTCACCCATGATTTGGTTATGGTTGACAGGATTATGATTTATGACTTTTATGTATTATGTTATAGATAAATTTATTCGGTAAGTTAATTGTTTTTAATCCATAGAACTTACTAAGCTTAAGTAAGCTTACTTGTGACTTTTCTGTTGTTTTCCTGTAAATATGTCTTTTGAGGAAAGGAGCGATCGGATCAACTTAAAGAATCACATTATCCGGAAAATCTTAAGTAGTTTTTGAATATTCATTTTGGTAATATGGCATGTAATAGGTGAAATGTTGTTATGTTGGATAATAATTACTTATGGTAGTTGACATATTTGAATGTTGTTGGTATTGCATAGATTTTGACATTTATGTATTTATGGCTTTGATGTTTGGCTTATACTGATTAGTAGGTAAATATATAAATATATATATATTGTTATTTGGTTGTGTGCTACTTTTGGATGGTTGATTTATGGTTGAAGTAAGCTTGAATGGTATATTTGAATGAGGAAATTGTATGTGATCTTAGTAAGCATTTTAGGCTTGTATGATATTGATTTGATTATTGAATTGTGGTGTCAATGAGGGCACATTGGTTAGAATTTTTTTTATGACTGAATAGGCATAAAAATGCCTTTTGTGTGATAGGAAAATTTGGTATAAAATGAACTTTTAAAGACGAGTTGTTATCATTTTGAACCTAGGTATCAATACTTTGGCAATTAGTATCGATACTTGACCATATGAATAGTTTTAAAACAAACAGAATATCAAATGGTATCAATTTTTATTTGAGTATCGATACTTTTTCATAAAATGTCGATACCCTAAAATAAGTATTGATACCATTGTTTTGTAAAGAAAATAATATACAATTTTGGTATCGATTTTTAGAAAGGTATCGTTTCAATATTGATACCAATTACGGATTTTCAATATTTTCATTAAAACTTTAGAAATTTTGTAAATCTATCTTATTCTCTAAGCTTGGATTTTACAATTAGATACTTTTAGAGTTTAAAATTTTAATATGTTGGATTATATAGAATATCAATTATCAATAAGTAAGTATCATTTATGATGTGATCCGGCTTGGGTGATGGAGTCGAATTCAAAAGGTGCCCTATCATCTTTGAGAAGAGTCGTTCGCAAGAGGGCCTTGATTAGAAATATAGGCTTAATAGGCTTGTTAGAAGCAAATGGGATTCAAAAAGGGGTAAGTGTATGGTGATAGGTTCGGCTAAGGGAAGCAAAGATGGGTGTTGAGTAGTTGGTTTGGTTTTGGAGATAACAAGAAAGAAATAACAAAAGGTGGAGATGGAATATTGAACTTAACGTCAGGAGTGATTCAACACTAAAAAGTGTCACCCTAGGTCTTATATTGTTAAGGTGAAAAGATGGAATAGTAGGATAAGTGAACGCCACACCAGAGATAGTGATAAGTTCAAACAAGCTCGGTAGACGCCACTAGCACAATTAGATAAGTCTTCAAAACTTGTACGAGATATGAGAGGAAGCAACCTCACAGAAACAGAGTTTCATTAATAAAATTGTCAAAAGTCCCTTTTACGAAGAAATAAACAAACTATTTATAGCCTAGCATGTGATAGCTGAATGGAAAAAATAACTAGCTTAAAGGCTAAGTAATTCGGCTAGGAATGCACTAGAAAATTCTAGAACAAATCATTAATAAGGTCAAGTCTACATTTAGCTGAATATAACTCCAATGGGCAGCTTCATGATTAAGGAAAAACCATTTGAAGGATGATGAATGAATGGCAGCTTATTGGCTTGTCTAAATTTGGCCATGGAATGAATGGAGCATTCAAGAAGTGCCTCTTGGCTGAATAGACACCTAGGGGAGTCAATTGGTCAGGAAACAATTCATGTATCAAGATATGGATGCATTCTCCCATTCGTTGTAACTTGCTGTCCATGCATCTTCATTAAACTTCATCCATGAATGTAACTTGAGAATTAATTAGGTAGCTACTTCTTGGCCGAATAAGTATTTTGGGAAGCCAACCATCAGCTTGAAATGCATGTAGCAAACCGTTCATGAACCCTCTTTAGCCTTGAACTTGGTCGTGCGTGAATCTTCCCATTCATTGAATAAAACCGTGCATGCACCTAGTCTTAAATGTTCTTCCATATTCGGCTGAACCTACAAGGGAAATGAACACAATTAATTAAAATATATATTTATTTAGACATAATTAAATAGCAACTAAACAACTTAAATAACAATTAACCAATTTGGACACATTAAATTAAAACTAACTAGCATATTAAATTCGGCTAGCTCAAATAAACATAAACTATCAATGAACTGATTTGAGCTAGGGAATTCGACTTGAGCTGTAGCAAATTGAGTTAAAATAAAGTTAAAACTTTGTTTATTGAAATGGAAAAAGAAATGAGCTGAAAAGAAACTAAATTGAGCTCGTATGATCTGAAATAAGCTCAAGTGAGTTGATTGGAGCTGAGTTGAGCTCGGGTAGCTGGTAAGGTGCTAAATTCGGCTTGCACAAGGGCTCAATGAGTCTTTAAAGAGTTTGTTCCCAGCTTCTTCATCAACAAGGGGCTTTGATTCATCCCAAATTCATGCCAATAAAGCTGTTAAAGCTTCTTGGAGTTGCCTAGTGCGCACTCGAGTCATGGGGCCTTTTGGGAGCTCTAATGGATCTTGGTTCGTAGTTGTGGAACCCCTGGGGGTGTTTACATTAGTTTAGTAAGTAGTTATCGATTGTATAATATTACTATAGCATCTCTTTGCTCGGGTCCAGTGACCATGTTGGGTAAGGGGTGTTACACAACAACTCGACAACGTTCAAAACAGAGGCAAAACAGAGGCGATGGCATGACGAGGAGCCTTGTGACGAATTTCAAACTTAAAGTAGTTACGTATTAGACTCTCAGCATATAACACCCCAAATATATAGGGTTAGAAGTAATAATTAACCAAAAATGAGTTTTAGTCTTAATGGTTAAGAACTTAGTATATTCCCTAAAGATCTAAGGTTCAATTCACTTCTCTCTCATTTCTTTATCTTAATTTTTCAGCAAACTAGAATGAGAATTCCCATAAAATATATATTAAATGGAGTAAAAACATGTTCAGAATGAGTAGCAACCTAAATGGCTAAGCCTTTTCATTCCTTCTCTTATTTCTTAGGTTCAAATCATGCCAAACTCATCCTCCATTTTTATTTTTTTTTAATTTTCGACAAAAGGGTATTTTACCATTTAGTCTCTCAAATTTTGAAATCCCTAGGTATTTAATCTCTTATCCAAATCAAAATAGAACTCTAGTTTTCTTTTTCCAATTGAACTAAAATTTTACTTTTTTTCCCTAATTCTTTCCCTTTTCTTTTTCATCTTCTCCTTTGCAAATGTTTTTCTTTCATTGCTAAAAATTTTATTTTAATCTTGAACCCGAAATTGATCTCTATTCAACTGTTCTTCTTATCGATTTAACGTAATACCATCGAATCTCGTCTCTAACGTTGCCAAGAATTGGCAAGAACATTTCAATTCTGACATTTAGATCTCAAAATGTCTGTAGAATTTTTGTTCACGTTAATTTCAAGATCAATTAAACAATCTTTTACGAATCTTGTCGATATCTCTTGAAATCTTGACTTTTCTTGAAAACCATTATTAATTCTTGCTTATTTGTCTGTTGAAAGACTCTTTATAGGTATCCTGGATCAGATTTGGACATGAGGATCATCGTTCAAGACCCCGGTGATAGGTGCGTGTTCTTTTACTAGTAAATCGGGGCAAAACCGAGTCTAAAGTAAGGCCACATAGCCAACCACACAAGCGCGTGGGCCATACGACCCTCTCACATGACCATGTCCACCTTGAAACCCTAGGAGTTCAAATTGCACATGGCTTGAACCTTTCTACACAGCCTAGCCATACTATCGTGTCTCCCCCGTAGGTTGATTTTACGAATGCCACATGGCTATAATCTTTCATAAGGTCGTGTACATCATCCACATAGTCCAGGGCTCTTACATAGTTCGGTCACATGGCTTTGTGTCCCCTATAACTCAAAATTAATAGTTTTGACCCATAATCTTTAAGATTTGTGTAGCTTAGTCCCTGATTGAAATTAGAATTGTTTTAATGTTTAATTTTGTGCAATTAAGTCCCTGGTAATATGAAACTTAATAAAAATACATGTCTTACTTGATAAAATTGATATCATATTTAAATATCATTGCATGAATTATGAATAATATATATGACTATTGTATCTATACACTTGCAATTGTATGAAGGACATGCCTTATGTTACTGTTAATCTGAATGCATGGAACACATGATTTTTGCTACTGATTTTCCGTATGTTAGTACATTAAATGCTATCAAATGTGATATGTATTAAATATGTTGTATTGCATTGCATGGGATGGGGCGATGTCATCGGAGGAAGTCTGATAGTTTATTTACATTTATCTATTTCGTTGTATATCGACAGCCAAAAGCAGATTCCAACTGCGAGTTATGCTGTAAAATCTACAGTCAAAAGCAGGTGATTTTTTTAGATATCATTATTTGGTGTTGCTGTGTGCAAATCATAATATGTGAAGCTCTAGGCCTTGTGGAGGGGACACTGCAATGTTCGAGCATCAAGGTTAGAAATAGTGAAATTAAGGAATGGGCGGAGGAATAGGGAAATTAGAATTTCATTAAGATATCGCCAAATAGTGTTGCTAAATGCAAACACAAGGTAAAATGAGAATTAGGTCCTTTGGGATGACACTGTGATGACGGTTGTTAGGTTTCATAGAGCAACACCGGGATGGTGATTAACAGGCTCTATGGGGCGACACTATAATAATGGTAAGGTCCTAGAGGGCGACACCTCTAAAGAGGTCTAACATGCAAGACTATAGCTTGGCTATGGCAACTAGTATAGTCCGTTGGGATAGTAAACACGGGTAGTCCACTGGGACAATAAACACGGAAATGTCCTCTAGGACACAAAATATGGGATTTCAAGTGTAAGATTGTAGCTCGACCATGGCATTAGTTACGGGCCGCCTAAAAGGGATGAATTCAAAAGCTAACAGGACAAGTTAATGGAGATTAAGGTACAATTTGGTCGAAGAAAGTGCGTAAAATAATGCAGAACAAAGATTCCCCAACACGTAAGAATAAGGTGAAAAGGTAGAAAAGACTGAGGTGGCAGATAAACCTCTTAAAGAGGATTTGCAGGGTCAAGTTATAGGGAGCCTGCAAGTGCAAGTTTGTAGATATTTGGCAAATAACCTAGAAGTGAATGATGAATAAATGATTGAGGGAACCTAAGGGTCTACAGATAAAGGTTAGCCAGAGGGGCTAAGTCCACCAAAGCCGACACGAAGGTTTAGTCACTCAGGTTAATAGAAGAAGGAAGTCGCCAATGACTAACCTGAGACGGGTTGTCCATCCATAAACACTGGAGGTTAATAACCTGAAACTTTAGGAAGTAAACCGAAGACACCAATGATAGACATTGGAATTTGCATCCAAGTTCGTGAGGAAAACAAGAAAGTTGGGTTGATTAGGAATCTAACATGTATCGCTAGAAGACTGTTACAATAAAAGAATACGTGTATTTCTTAGACAGAGAATGATTCCGCAACAATAACTCGCGGGGAAAAGGGGGAAACATTGATCCCATAGGTGAAATCTATAGAAGACTAATAGTATATGGGGTTTAAATTCTCTGCTTTAAATCTTTGTCTTTTAGAAATTTGAAATATAATTGTTAGCCTATTTTATCGAATCTCACTAAGTTTATTGGAACTTACGATTGTATTGCTTTGGCTGCAGGGTTAATGATTAAATTAGAGGCTATGGGAGAGGATCGAGGTAGACTCCACCAATTGAGGAAAAATAAAGCGGTAGTCGTAACTTGCATATAGAGGGGCACTCCTAGAGGCTACGCCTCGGGGGTTTAGTTGGGTCATGAAATTTTAAAGTTTTAAATTCAAAATTTTAAATAAGGTTGTAAAAAAATAAATTTGAAAGACATATATGGTGGTATGGTTTAATGTGTATATTAAATAGTCAAGAATAAAATAAGATTTGATTCAAACATGTTAGCCGTTATTCAAGTCTTTGTATCATTTAGTACCCCAACCCGATGATCGAGTTGAGCCTAAGGTGTTACAATTAACCTTTACTCAATGCTGCTCACATGAGCTATGGAGAATTTACAGCACATTCATGATCTTAGCTATCGGTAAGGTATCCAACACTGATACATAGTACCTGATACAATATAAACATTGGTACAAAGTACCTATTCCATTTTAAACCCTAATGATATGTCATTTGTATCTTAATCATTCACCAAGTTCACACAAGCCTTAATTTCACATTCGTTCTATTTAAATCCTTGATCATCTTCAAATACGTATAACATCACCATTTGCAGTCACATATTCACTTATATTTATCAACTAAACTTTATTTCACAATTTAATCCTTCAATATCAAACTCCTCATTTATTACAGCTCAATCACACAAGAACATATATATAATACAAAAATAAACAAATATTAATCGAAATAAACCTCATACAAACTTACCTAACCAAAAACGATAACAAACATGACACTAAGGATTATTCTGCAGTTTTTCTTTTTTCGCGTTTATCGATCAATTGATCCGTTTCTTGATCTATATAATAATTTAATTCAATTATCAACTCCAAATGTCTAAATATATGCATATGACCCCTTAATTAATATTTTATAAAATTTCTTCAAACTTTTACATTTTATTCAATTTAATCCCTAAAATCAAAACTATCATATGTTTTATATTTAAGCCCAATTTTTTCAATACAATTTCAATTCTATCCTCTTATAACCATCTAGAACTAAAAATTATAGAAACTTGATGTCAAATTCAATATAATTGCAATTTCATCCCTAAACTCAAAACTAAAAAAAATACTTTACAAATTGGTCCTATTTAACATCTAAGCTTTAGATGCAACCATTTACCATTAAAAACCTCAAAAATCATCAATAAAAACATTTCAAAACTTTAACAATTTCTCAAAATAGTCCCTAGGCTAGCTAAATCAAACTCTTAGGATTCCAAAAATATAAAAATTACAAGAAACTGATTAAAAACGGCTTACCAATTTTGAAGAAAAGCTTGGCCAAAAGCTCTAACTTTCTCTTCAATGGAGAAACAATGGTGAAGGGTTGAAAATGATGAATGAAAGTGGTCATTAACTTTATTTTTATGTTTTAATACATTTTAACTTAATTTTGATATTAAAATAGCATTAATTTTGATATTAAAATAGCATATACTTTATTAATAAATCATTCATAAATCGTCCACTATACTTAAATAGTGATTAATTTCCACTTAAACCCTTGTACTTTCACTTTTAAAGCCTTTCAACTGAAAAAAAATCTATAACAATTAAGTTTTACAATTTAATCCTTGTACCAAAATTAATTATCGGTTCAATAAAATTATTATACCAAGATTCAATATAACACTAATTTATACTCTTAAATTTAAATAATAATATTTACTGACTTGATTATCGAAAAACGAGATTTCGAAACCACCATTTCTGGAACCATTGAAAACGGGTTGTTATAGAATAAGGTAAGGTAGGAAATCTTAGTATACTTACTAAGCTCTTTGAGTTTTACGCATTAGTTGTTTAAACACGTAGGTGACAGACTTTTTTGAGAAGCTTGAGGTCGTATCTTGTGAGAATTGCATCATTGTACAAGATCTAAAGAGTGTAAAGCCTTTGATATTGTATTAGCTTATGATAGTGTATTGGCATGTAAATAAAGGCTTAGGCTAGTATATGTGTTTGTAAATACATTGGCTTGTGTTGTCATATGTTAATTGAAATAATATTGATATTTTAAAATTGATTTTATGTGCTTAAAGTGATTTGAACATGAGTATGGATTGAAATTGTGTTTAAATGAGCTTTGAAATGGTTTTAAAATGATTTGAAACTTATTGGTCTAATGTGATTATGTTTGGGGATGATTTGAAGTGTTTTTGAATCAATTTTGAGGTTCACTGCATTAAGTCTTAAGACTAGACCCTCCTCATATCGAGACTTGCAAGTCAATAGCCAGAAAGGTAAAGTATGAAGGCCAAGTCTTAGGACTTACTCTATTACACCTGTGCAAATTGTATTTTTTGGTCATTTTAAGTCCCCGAAACCTCATTTTATGTATTAGACATGTCCAAACATCTAGAAAATGATTCAAAATTATTTTAAATGTATTCAAATCTTTATAAAAGTTTTAAAGGATTTTATTAAGTTGCAAAATTGATTTTCTTTAAAAAGAAAAAAAAACAAAGGAAAATTTGTATAAACAAAAAAAACGTCAACATAACATCATTTATCTACGTCTGTCGTCGAACTATGTAAGGGGTGCTACAATGTCAACAAATATTTAAAAATAAAAATAAAAAACTAAAATTTTATGGGAATTTATAAAAAAAATTAAAAAGTAAGACTTTTAAATATGAAAAAATCTACAAATCTAGTAAAAAAGAGTAATAAATTACTCATTTAACTATTGCATAAAAAAATTAACTTTTTTACAATGAATTATGTAACTATGATCATAAAATAAAATATGTTTTCAGAGCACAAATATAAAAAATTATGATTGCTGACAGAATTTGAATGAAATTATTATGTTGAAACATCTCCCTAGAAAATTGCAACAACTTAAAACGGGGTTTGAGGAACGAAAATGAGAATGCAAATTGCTATTTGTTTGGAAAATAATTTAATAGGGGTAGTAATCTTCGGATCTTTAATAGGAGTATAATACAATTTATTAGAATATAATACATATTTTAAAAATTTTATTATATATCTATTTAATTAATATTATACAATTTATAAACAAAATAATTAAATTGTATAAATGCATTGATAAAAGAATCAAACTTTTTATAAATGCAATGATAAAATTTATTATATGTTAAAATAATTGTGCTCTAAAAATTTTAAAATTGTTTTACTAAAGATAAATTATAGAAATTTATAAATGAAAATAATTAAGTTTTAAAAAATATAATGATAAAATAATTCTCTTTACAAGAAATATTCAAAAAATAGAAATAAAATAATTATGCTCTAAAAATATTTTTTATTTTAAATTTCGAATCTTAAATTGATTTAAATATTATTATTTATACGCAAATTTTTAAAATTAAAATTTTATCATCCAAAACTTTAGAATTTAAATATTAAATTAATTTATAATTTATTATCTAAAATATTAAAATTGAAATTTATTATCTAAATTTTAAAATTTAAACATTATTATCTAAACATAAATTAAGTCTTATATTTGCTTAGTTCTTTCACTGTCAAGACAATCAATCATCTTTTGCTTAAAAAAAATAAAATAAAATATCAAAACACTTCCATAGCTTTTGGCAAAAAAAAAGGACTCAAGAAACTGAAGATGTTATTGTATTACCCGTACATGAAGAGTACTCATGATGTTAAAAATCTTGATGCAGGCGATTCAAAGATCGGTGTTGCAAAGTAGATGGATTTGAGTTGCAGATGAAAGATGTTCCAAATGTAAGAAATTGAGGAGGAGGAAAAGTTTGGAGTGTAAGCATTGCAACAAAGATAATATTTTTTGAGGGTATGCAGTATTGTTGTAATGCTTACATTTCCAAATTTTTTGTACTTGCAACTCCTTTCACCATAACTTCGTCTAACAAAAGTTTGCAAGTCGAATTCATTCGCTTTGCTGCATCAAATTGACCAACTGTAGTAGCACCCATCTCTGTATCATCCATAGTATACTTCATATGCACCTAGTAAGACATCTTCAATTTTTTTTTCTTTTTTATATGAGGAGCTTCAATCGATGCCACTTTGGAGGAGTTACCCTTTTCTTTAGAATTCTGTTGTGTATGAATAGTTTGAAGTATGAGTTAGGATAGAGTTCAAATTCTTCCTCTCTACTTGTTTTTCATCATTTGTAAATACATGAAAATTTTTAAAATCTCCAACTACTGATTAATTGTTTGCATTTAACAACTTAATGAATATATACATATATATATATCAAATTATAAAAAGAAATAGAAGAGTTACTTACTTAATTAGATTAAGTAATTATAAATATTGAGTATCAAACATAAGCAAATAATATTGTATAAACTGATTCAACTCATTAAAAACCTTATTAATTTAATTTGCCAGTCCATTGTACATATATAAAATTAATTTTATTTATTTGAGCAAGTAAAAAGAAATCCCGCCTTAATGAAAGCCCATATGTTCATGCATGCAGGGTCTTATGATTAACCCTTCCTTTAATACACTACCCTTCCGACAGTGGTGGTTAACTTTGTTGGTTTAGACCCAACAATTTTTATATCTTTTTTATTAAATTTTATATATAATAGAATCATCTCCGTACATAAAACTACTCCAAATAAACATTATGTGTTAAAAAGAAATTTCAAATCAGTGAAGGTGAAGATAAAGTTACCATCCACCACAAACTAACTCTTCAAATTTACAATAAAAAAGAAAATCTGATTTCAGAGTAAAGAATTTCAAGTGCAGCAATTGACAAAGAATAACAGTCGAGTCAGCACCTAAAATAGAAAGAAAAGATAAAAAGACACATTGGTTCATATTAGCTACTAATGTCCAGCTGCACCCATCAAATGGCCTGGCTATTTTCAATTTCTCATCAATCAGGCAATCAACTGGACTGGTTAATACATTGGGTTAATGTGATCACCGGTTACTCTTCACACATGAGTAACAAAAAATGAACATAATCATATATACAATATATGACACACACATAGCAACTCCATTTCCAATATATATAAAACCAACAGCACATATATACGCACTGTGATAATATTAGCATGCCAGTCACAAATAACAAGCGAAACAAATCCATGTTTATTAGAGGGCAACCATGTCAGTAACTGTTAAAAGAGCATACTAGTATGATAAGATTCGTATGGGACATGGGAGACGGGACTATTTACTTCCACTTCCTGCCAAAGAACTTGGCCTTATGTTTACCAAACATGCCATGCTTCCACCGCTTCCCAAATTTCCCGTGCTTAAATTTCCCATGTTTAAATTTTCCGTGACCATGGCCATAGTATCCCCCATGTGCAAGATGATGAGCTCCATGTGACAAATGGTGAGCCCCGTAAAGAGCAGCAGCCGCAGCCCCAGCACCGGCTAATAATCCTCCCATCCCAGGTCCATGCGAACCGTGTCCTGTAAAATTTTACCATTCATGTCAACTCATTGATATACGAGGCAAATGTAACAGCAGGCAGAGGACCCATAATGAAGGGTGATGGAGCATACCAGGATAACCAGCTGGTGGATATCCACCATGAGGTGGATGAGGGTATCCTCCATGAGGAGGATACCCTGCAGGTGGGTATCCGCCATGTGGAGGATATCCCGCTGGTGGAGGATATCCAGCCGGTGGGTATCCTTGTGGGGGATATCCTTGAGGAGGATATCCTTGTGGAGGGTAGGATCCAGGCGGAGGATAATGTCCGGCGGCATAGCCAGCAAGATGAGAAAACAGCCCTTTGTCACTTGATTCGCCTTCCCTACCACCTCCCATTTTTCTTCGACTTAAAATTAACGAATTCGAGTAACTAGTCTGTTATGAGTCAAAGAAACAAAGCATTGTCAGCTAAAACACAATTCAAACAAAAGAAAATAAAAGAAAAGGAATAATATTAACAGACTTTATAAAATTAGCAGACTAATTAGAGCTTGCCTAATGTTTTATTATAATTGTGAATATCAATAAGATTCAACAGCATTCAAGCTTCATAATCTACAATGTATTGTAAACTTAAGAACCGTTTATGAGAAAGAGACGAGTTTTCCAGTTCCATTAACAATGAATTAATGATCTAATTGTGCTACTCAGTCTGATATTAACTAACGTGATTAACTTGATCAGATTCTATACAGTAAAAAAAAAAGTTAGAAAGTATCATAGTATCAGATCAAGAACCATGTTGCAAACTAACAAATGAAATTTGACACGACATTAGAATACCACATGAATATACTTACAATACAAACAAACAAGAAGAAAGTGATTAAACACCGCAAGCACCAACTTTTTTAAAACCAATTCAAGTTATTTTATGTCAAAAATAATTAAAACAAAAAGAAATCCATAGAAAATACAAAGATTAAAAAAATTTAAATTAGTAAAATCGGGAAAAAATATGGAAATTAAAGATCAAAGAAACACCAAAAATAAGAAAGGGAAAGCTTACATGAATTGACTGATGGACAGAAGAGGAAACCCAGAATTTGGGATCGAAAGCAAAAGATGCAATTGTTGAAAAGGAAAGAAAAGATGTAAGGAAGAGAAATGGGTTTTGTGATTTACCTTTGGTGTAGCAGATTCTTCGAATTTAAATTATATGAGTGAGATTTTTTAGGGGCGGGGGATGTTTGAGGATGAGTTACCTATCATAATTGTTCTACCCAATATTTATAGGAAAAAGATGAAGATATTATCATTTAAATTTTAAAATCCCATTTATTGTTGAATGGTGACGTGATTGGCTTTGCGTTTCTTCAACGCGGTTGCTTTTATGTAAAAAAGTGATATATATATATAAAAGACGCGGTTGCTTTTCTTTTCTTTTCTTTTCATATTATTTCTTTGATTTTTCTCTTACACATTAACGAATATTCACTTTCTTTTTGGCAAATGCACCCTACACGTCCCTCTATTATATAAACTTTATCAATTTAGTTGGTAGACTATTAAAGGATATTATTGAAAAGAATTAAATAAGATTAAATTAGAATAAATTAATTTTTATTATTTACTGAATTAATATTTATTAAATGAAATCTTTTGTTTAATATTAAATTTATAATTTTCTCAAAGCACATTGACGAATAGTCGTTGATAGTGGGCACATGCTTTTCCTCTCAATTTTTTGGTTGTATTCGTTTATTATATAATTGAAGATTGGATGTTGTGAAATAAAGATGGTTGCAGGTGGTTTGTTGGGAATCTGCTTCAATACTGAATTAGAAATGGGGAATATATATAAGATTTTCTCTCCATTTTACGTCCAAGTAGAAAAAGATTGTTTTGAAAGTGTCAATTCAAGCCATCATCTCCTGATTTTCATACTATTATTTACTTCATCATTGTTTTGAAAGTGTCAATTCAAGCCATCATCTCCTGATTTTCATACTATTATTTACTTCATCACATTTCAATACATATTTTATTTTATGCAGTAAACATTTAAATTTTAATATATATTTTAAGTTTTTATATATTCCGTTTATTTAAAATTTTATCTATTTATTTTTAATTTTAAAAATTTAAGTTTTTTTTAAATTTTTAAAATTAGGTCAATTCATTACCATCATTAAATTCCTATTAACTTCTTTAGTGTGACTCTTCAAAATTTTAAAAAAATTATATAATAATAAAAATAACATTCAAAATATAAATTAAGATTAATTTTTCTTAAAAACACTAATTCAAACTCATCATAATAGAAAATTATTTTCTATTGTTATAATATTCTTAAGAGGAATTAACATTAAAATTTATATTTAAATGATAAATAATATGAATTATTTAAACTAACTAATAACATTATAAAAATAAAAAGATTAAATAATATAAAAAAATTTTAAAAAATATAAATTAAATATCAAGTTTCAACATAGTCTAAAAACTAAATTTAAAATTTGATCATTGTCTTGTAATGTCAAGGAAAAAAAAATGGAAAAACTACATGCCACTTCAACGTGTCAATAAAAGACCTTCCTTTTATATCGATTTTACGGATTTAAGTATGAAAATATAACCTTCCAAAATGTATTCTCTCAAGGCAGTACCAAAATTCCTACAATGCACACTCCATTCTTTTTTCAGCCTTTTAAGTTGCCTCTGTATTCTCATGTCACTATGAGATTCATACGGCCTCAATCTAGTACCCTTTTCTTTTCTGGTACAACCTCCGGTAAATTTTCGCACCTTCGAATTCAGCATGGATTTCTCTTTCCGTCCTGATACCCATTGGGTTGTTCAGTAACCATCCCTCATTGTCACATAACACGCTAGGGTCAACCGTGTCAATGTGTTGAAGTACACCCGACTCTTCATCAAACTGCTTTCTCATGTCTTCGGCAACGTCTACGACATCAGATTGTATAAAAACCTGTCCAAATACAGTGATAAATCTTATATTAGAACATTTTAGAGCTTGAATATACGTAGATGATTTAAGCTCTATTTGATAGACGTAGCCAAAACCCCTCCCACCAAGCTACCAAATGGACTTCTTAGGAGATAAGTGGATTTGTGTAGTTTTAAAATGTAATTGTGTAATAAGAATTAGCAGACTTGGAAGCAAATGCAGAGGAATAGAAACTTTTGTGCCTGCGCAGCTCACAACCCACTTGCTGATATCTTTCTTTGGGCTGTGCCTTCTAACAATTCATGCATATAGCCATATACATCTCTATGAACTGATATAGCGAAGACTATTCTTAAATGCCCCAATAAATTACATCAATCCGTTTTTGTTCTATTTCCGATGCCATAGTCCAAGCAAATGGTGATCCATCAAGGCATACTGCACATGATATTTACTTTATAATTTAGAATAAGCAGTAACCATAACAGAAATTGGCAGCCTCAAAATGCTAACTGAAAAAGCCTGAGATCAGATTCATAGGACCCAACATAAAACAGGAAAGTTTGAGAAATAGATTTACAGTGTCTAAAACAGGTTATGCTATTTACATGCCACAAAGAAAAAGCTGATTATCATTCTAAGTGAATGGAAGAGCATACCTTTCCTTCAGGCATCAATCTGGTTAAGATGGAATTGACTAAAGGCGTCTGTACAACCCTTCTTTTATGATGTCGTTTCTTGAAATGAGGATCCGGGCACTGCATACAGCACATAAGTATTGTCATTTAACCTACCAAATTAAAAGGAATGATCCAGGGGCAGAAGCACACTCACCAATATTGAAACAAGCGCCAAAGGTCCAGGGTAAGTGGATGCTAACTGTTTGAACGAAACTGCAGCATTTGCGAACATGAAATGTCTGCAATAAAAGCTTACATGATCAAATCCCCAATAATACTGTTTTTTAATAAAAACAAGTTTCAAAAGCCTTACATGTTACTAAGAGCCAGCTCCTTTACCCAAAACTCAGCACGTTTAACCAGCTGCAGGACCAACAAAATTTTTTTATTAACATTAAATGAACCACCAATATGGCAATCTATCATAACTCCAACACTGAAAGAAGAGCAGATAAATGTAAATGTACTCAATCAAAACAATTATAGAGTAAATTAGCACTAGTCCGAGGAGTTCTATCTCATACTTTTGCTCGTATTTCCAGTCCCAAATAATTTTGTGAATCAGGGTTTTGTTTCGCAAGCCATAAGAGAAATCTGCCACTTCCTGAGAAATGTTTTTTCCTGCTGTTAGATTTATCAGTACTTGTCCATGCTTTACCGTGAACAAAAAGTAAGATACCTATGACAACAATGCTAATAACTAAGTTGTGAAGCCAATTTCAGCAGACATAAGGAACGATATGAAAAAAAATTTTAACCATTAACATTCTTATCAAAGACGATCAAAGAAAGATACTTATCAAAGACGACTGGATAAAAAAGAATGTGAATGAAAGGCAACTGTTTGAACCATTGACACCATATTGAAGCTCGAAAAACTCCAGTCAGAAAACAATAAATAGCTAAAGGAACATGGCACCAGGCCTCTACAGTACTGGGTACTCTTCCCCAACTTTAACCTACCTGCTCAATATCATAATGGTATACATTATTGGATAATGTAAACAATTTACAGGTTAAAAATTCCTGTAGCTTTTCAATGTTGTCAATCAACATTTGAGGATTAAAATGCAAAAGCTCATCTATTATACAAGGATCCCAGTATCTTGGTGATGGTTCAGGTTCTCAAGGATTTAAAATCAGGAGATAAAAGAAACAGCCACTTCCTATCCCAGACTCTGCATAGATAAAATTTATGTTGTTTTGACAAATCATTTTTCTTTAAGCACCTATGTCGGATGCATATCCGAACATGGATATGGAGATATAACCCTCAAAGGACCCTTAAATCACATTGAAAGAACATGGGTAACATAGGATAAAAGGGTTCTCGTCATTAATTGGATAATAAATGGAATATTTCTTCATAGTTCTCCATGATCTAAAAGAGTTATTAAAAGGATAGCATAGCATCAGTTAGCAGATATTTTGAATGGATAGAGAGGTTACCACTTACCACTTCCAATATCCACCATAAGTGGCAATGTTGGATCCTTGAAGGCTTCATCCCAATTAGGTACAGGTGCTGGCACCTACCCAGAAGCATGAAAAAACGAAGCCAGTAAGACAAAAGCATTACTTCTTTTATCTAACACAAGAGATAATGAAAATAACCTGTTCACTACTGCATTGCAAGAAAGCAATAAGAAGAAACCCAAAAGTTCATAAATAACTCACGGAGAAAGATGAACTGAGAGGGTTGACATGTTGCCTAATTCTTACATGACCCAACTCCTGCAACCGAATAAAGGGGGGAGGGGAACCCACCGTTATCATAAAAAGAAGAAAAAATTATGATTAAAAGAAAAACTTGATGACCCATTATGATGAAAAGATAAAAGTTGAGGATGGAGGGGACCTGAGAAATCTTGTCAGTGAGGTTAAGGTCGGCATACTCGAGAGCCACCAGATCAGTACTCCTAATCTCCTTTTTATCTGTAATGGGAACTGAAAGGGAAGCAGAAGTTTTGGAAATGCAATATTTGTGGCCAAGAGAAGAAGGGAATTTGTGTAGTAGTATTAGTGAGGAAAGAATTTGTTTTGCAGCCCCTGGGACAGCAGCACAACTGTTTAAGCAAAGGGATGAAGCCATTTCACATTCCTTCTTCCACTGGCATTTCCTCCAACTTTTCGAACAGTGCTAAAGGGTCGGGCCTCCTTCCAAAGTTTGTTGGATTGGGTGTAGGCTTATGTTTTAAGGGCTCAACCCCTTAGAGAGGCCTGTATCCTCTTTGATGTTATAAAGAAAAAAGAACATCTAAATTAATTGACAAAGGCATATCATTATCAAACCCCATAATCCTCCCAGAAAAACAAATGAAAAATGCTCTACGTCCTTTAACCATCCAGAACCTTTGGTGGATATCCTGCCAAGTATCAGTTAAAAGAAGACCTTCATAGTATTTGTTACAACAGCAAATGTCACAAACACATTTAACAGTACAAGCCAGTGGAGAACAAGTCCATAACTTGTGGAAGACATGGCTTTGGGTTTGCCACCACTCAATTTCAAACTCCAGTGCTCCTCTACTTCCACCTTCTCCTCATCCTCTTCAACCAACTACCGCCCTGCCGTCATCCTTCCTGTTAATTCTCCATGCGCTTATTACCTTCTTCTTATGCTTAAACATGTTTATGTTTTGTTGCATTTGACCCCTTTCTTTTTGGGTTTTCTCATTTCAGGGGTTAGGGAATAATACAGGTGACTATAAGAAGTTGGAGTTCACCTTGCAAGAGTATGGAGTGTCCACCGTTGTTGCTAATGTTTCAAGAATTGATTGGCTGAGGAATGCAGCTGGCTTGGTGGACCCTAACTACTGGAAAGGCACTTTGCAGCCTAGGCCTGTTCTTGACTGGTATTTATCTTAAGATCCCTTTCGATTTAAACAATGCAGAACGTATGCAAGTTGTAACATAGAAATTTGGTTAATGATTAGATATTGCGTGAAAGCAGGTATTTGAAGAGGGTTGATGATGCAGTTCAAGAAGCAAAGGAATTGGCACAAGGTATCAATCTTTGCCATTACCTTTCAGTAATGTTCTGACTCGAATGCAAATATTATATACAAATATGCGTCTAAACCTATAAAAGCATGTGATTGTAGGTGGGAAATTGTCAGTGATTGGTCACTCAGCTGGAGGGTGGCTAGCTCGTCTTTACATGGAAGAATTTGGACTCTCCCACATCTCCTTGCTTCTCACTCTTGGTACTCCCCACTTGTAGGTCTTTTATTTCAATACTCAACTATTTTTCTCTCGGAAGCTTCTGTTTGTTCAAATGATTTTAGTAATTTTTTTTAGTTTCTTTTCGTATATTTGGCGGATCATAACCCTAAAAATATGTATCGTATTGGAAAAGTGAGAAGTAGAGGGTGATTGGATGGTCAACTGCTGTAATCCCATTTGCAAGCACTGGCTTTTCCTTTCTTTTGTAATCATTCAACCTCCAAATGACTGAAGGGGAGAAGAGTGCTTAAAAGCCTTATCTATGTATTTTGGTCTATTTTGCAGGCCTCCTCCGAAAGGTTTGCCAGGGGTCATTGATCAAACAAGGGGCCTACTATATTATGTTCAACAACACTGCAAAAAAGCTGTTTATACTCCTGAGTTGAAATATGTATGCATTGCAGGGAGGTAAAATCAAACTCAGATCCTGTTCCTGTTTCTGCATTAGTTCTACTTCACTCTATTCAAGTTGCCAAATACCTTTTTCATTTTACTCGTTCACGTGTTGCTCCAACTCCTAATTTTTCTTGAATTTCTTGTCTGACACATACGCGGACAATAACGTATGGGAAGATGATACTCAAAAAACCTTCCAAATACCTGAACAGTCAACTCTTCCAACATATTATAGGGGACAACCTATCATTCTTCTGCAAAACTTGTGCAGAATCTAAATTGAAATATATGACATTATTTTATGGATTTGGATCCCTTAAAGTTGATGATTCACATAAAACCTGACACATTACTCAGTTGCTTAATATGAGAACTTTGGATAAGACAGGGATTAATGAAGCAGAAAATTGCCTGTCTGGGGTATTGTTCTTATTTAATTGTCACATTCAAGTGCAGGTATCTTCAGGGGGCTCGTTTTGTTAACGACTCAAAAGTGGCAGTTGAGTCTATGGCCACCATTGATGATGACCAACAAGAATCAGATGTTGCTGTTGTGAAAAATATGACAGATTCAACCCCTGTTTCCACGACCTTCCAAGCTCGGTTTGTTGGCCAAGGGTACAAACAGGTTAACACCAAAACCAACAATCTAGACTCATTTTCTCCAATCAAGTTTCTATATATTTGTCAGCTTGATCTGATGGTAAGCTTGTAGCCATGAAATCAGGTTTGTGGGGAGGCAGATGTTTGGGGTGATGGAGTTGTGCCAGAAGTATCGGCTCACTTAGAGGGAGCCCTTAACATAAGCTTGGATGGAGTGTACCACTCACCTGTTGGTTCAGATGATGTATCAAGACCATGGTATGGTTCTCCCGCAGTTGTGGAGCAATGGATTCATCATCTCCTCAATTGATCAAGTCTGAGAGAATATACACATAAATATATATTATCTCTTCATGTAATCTTTGATTTGTTGATGAACTTCTCGTACCTAATAACCTGCATTAGTTTGAACTTCAAATTAAGTAATATATGCAAGAGCAAGGTTCACTGTCCACTGCACTGGAAGGCAGCTTACAAGGGTGATCATTGAAATTCAAAATGAACAATGGTTTTCTCATGATTGAATGATTAAACTACTAGTTGATCAAAGATCCGGTTACCATAAACAGTACAAATGAAAATCAGGAAACCAAATGAAAATGTTACTTTTTCACTCCCTAGTCCCTACAGAATTTTTACACAAGTCCAGCTGGGAACATTTCCTCAGTTGCAAGGCTACCAGAGAGTTTAGCTAGCAAAATGAAAAGCAAAACATGAACATACATAAAAAAAGTTCAGTTCAGAATAACAAGAGCTAGCTTGATGTTGGTAGGGCAACCAGTGGTTATACATGAAAATAGAGGTCAGCTAGACTTCATAAAATGGCGGGATAGCATTTTCCCGATCTCTAGGAAACCAACTTTTTCTTTTCCATCAAAAATTGTCTTAAGCTTCTCATCACAAAAGATCTCCTTCTTGTTAGCAGGATTCTGCAGGCAAAAGTATCCGTATATATTTCAGTGCATTTTATTAGACAAGGTTTCTCACACAACAATGTCAGCATCACTCAAAATATGATATCCACACAGATTCTATTAAAAATAAAATAGAAAAGTCAGCAACTTTAACATCACAACAAGCAGCATAGAAGGCAGTAATGACAACAACAGCTTACATGATCTTGCATAAAAAGAATCATGGTTCACAGAAAATTTATTGTTCGGGGTAAAAACATGATTATCATTTCCTGCCTATGGTAAAGACAAACATATACCACATAAATTTCTCAGTTAAAGTACTTGGGAGGTTCCTGTAATATAAGGACTGGATCAAGTTAGTCCCTCTATTATTAAATGGGTCATTTTAGTCCCTATACTATTAAAAAGAATTAAATATGTCCAAATTATAACAGAGTTAAACATTTACTGTATAAAAAATGTCTTGAAAATTATTTTTTTCAATTGCAGTTCAATTCTAAACAAAATATTTCATTAACAGAACCATAAAAACTTTAAAAATATTAACTCTGTTAAACGGTAAATGATATTTTCTTAAATAATAAATGTTAACTCTATTTCAATTTTGCCTTATTTGATTCTTTGACCAGGTCCCTATAATAGAGGGGCCTCTCAGGGTACATTTACCCAAATTTCTCTTCCTCAACTTCGTAGACATAATATGAAACACGTGCATGAGGTTAGAGGATCCATAGACAGCAGAGAGTCTTATCACAACCATTATCTCCTACGTTTTTTCATTCACTCATGATCTCTTTTCTACTGACAATAGCTAGTCTGTTATATGGCACCAATCATTAAACCCTAAAAGAAATCCAAGTGTCTAATTTCTAAATAATGTGTACAGAATACATGTTGCATGGGAGATATGCAGAAAATGTGGATTCTCCAATGAGAACTCTTAAGCAAGCATTAAAGGATAAAAAGGAAGCAGAGGGTGAAAATGTTGCTTAGGAGGTAGAAATCTAGAAAGAAGAGAACTCAAACACCAAAAATAACCTGCCTGTAGGAAAATGAAATGGCGAGCCAGCATGTTAGCTTCTTAAAACTGTGGAAAGGTAAACGAATACACCATTTGTCACAAGAAACAGGAACCGAGAGAAGATCCATTACAGAGTTCCAATCCCAAACCCAAAATCCAAACATGACCTTAGAATGTGGAAAATCAGGAAATGCAATAAGAAGGGCTATGGTGGGATAACCTAAGGCTTAATTAAAGCAGAGAATCCTAAGTTCTAAAAATCACGTTTGGAACATTCCATCATTTCCTTTCACCTTTACTTCACTTTCTTACATGAAGAAACTAATATGCCTTCTACTCACATCCCTTCCTCTCAGTTATAACTAGTTTTCTCCTATACATGTCACTTCAAAAAATACAAAAGGAAACATCTGAAAGAAAAAATCCTTTTAAACTCGCAATCCAAGAATCGATTTCAAATACTCTTACAAAGGGCTAAACTTAGATTTATGAACCATAAAAATTTTCAGATACTCTTACAAAGTGCTAAACTTAGATTTATGAACCATAACAATCCAATCTCCAGCAATGAAACTAACTGTAGCAAATGAATATTCATAAAATTAATCCTACTACAGCTGCCAGCTTAACCACTCTTGAACAATAAACACCAAACAGGTCCAAACCCCAGCATTAACAAGCACAGAAAAAATAGAATAAATATATTATAGAGGGAAAAAATGCCCATGGAAAGGGTAAAGAAACCTCATAAAGCCATCAAGCAAACAACTCGCAACAAGAAACATTAATAAATGGTACACATTAACTACCAAAATTGAACAACATTTTCCCAGATATTTACTCAAGCCCACATTTATTTACACCAAATAATATAACTTTATATAGGACGCAATAGAGATGGAGAGAACCTGAAGGTTCTGGGATTTGATATAGCTCCAGAGCTGCTTGACAGCATCGGAACGGGAAGCCTCTGGGGCTCCAAGGAATCGAGCCAAAGCAGGCTAAACAGGGGTAAGTTTAAAAATCCCAGAGGGTCGAGTGGCAGTTCGAGGAGTAGCTGGTTTTTCAGTCTTGGGCTTTGAAGCGATCGGCTTTTTCGGAGTTTTCTGAGCCGCTTTTGACTTAGCTGATTTGGCAGCAGTAGCGGTAGAAGCTGAAGAAGAAGAAAACTTGGCTGCTGCTGCTGCTGCAGAAGAAGACGACGCTGCGGAGGCTAACAATGCCCTCAAACCTTTGAAAACCCTAGACATTACTATGGAAAAAAAATGTGGCGTTCGAGCTTGTTGTGGGATGGATGGAGGAATACCTTTTGAAAAGAGCGAGGGCTGAGGAGGACTGACTGAGACCTGGGATTCTGAGGAAGTCTGAGGGTTTTTTACATTTTAACTATGCATTTTCCGTTTGAAAATGATGGAAGAGGAAAAATTATTAAATTAAATATCAATACACTCCCTCATTAATAGAATTGAAGTTTGGCAGACAGTTTGTTCAGAATAATTGCAAATTTCTTTAAGTTGAATTTGGAAGTTTAAAAATTTGAAGATAAATTTAGAAATTAAAAAAATTTGCCAAAAACATTTCACATTTTAAAGATAGGTAAAATTGTAAGAATGGTCCATGGATTTAATCTTTTTATTTTTATTTAATTAAAACTAGTTCTACTTTTTCGAAAATTTTAGTCTCACTTTTTTTTTTGTTAACATCATTTTAAAATGATGACCATTCAAATGTAATTATTTGAATTACACAGAGGATTACAATTTGGAGACTTCATAATTTATAATAAGAAGTTAAATATCACAAATTAAATAATGTTAAAAGTAAAAATTCAAATGATTTGAAAACCTGAAATTTATTTGTTTTTTGCAACCGTCATGGTTGTATTCAAGCCTTGTGGATACAGATTATACTTGGGCGAGGAGTTATGTAGAGCCGACATTGAAATTGGTTCAACCTAATCCCATGCACACGTTGTTGCATTGGTCTCGTCCGAAGAGAAGTTGGATAAAGCTTAACACGGATGGTGCAATTTCATCTAGCAGCCTTAGTATATCTATTGGAGGTGTACTTAAAGACTTGGATGCAAATTGGCTATGTAGCTACTCATTGGCATTTGCTAATGTCAAGATCACACGAGTAAAAGAATCCAACTCATAATTCTTTTCATACTCATTACTGTGAAAATACATGCATTTAATAGAGATAGATGTTAATTAACTTGATAGTTGATAACAACCTTAGCTAACTAACTAACTACTGACTTCTTATCTCTAACATGCCCCTAGCTTGTTCCTCCCTCTGCCATCACTAACACTCCACTGGTTGACACTCGAAGTTGACTTCGAAACTTGTTGAAAAAATTTACTGCTAACGGTTTAGTCAGTATGTCTGCAACCTGTTCCTGACTTGGTACATGACCCACCTGAAACAGACCTTGAGCAATTTTCTCCCTTACAAAGAAGAGATCCAATTCAACGTGTTTAAATTTTGAATGCAACACTGGATTTCCTGCTACTGCCACAGCTGCTGAACTATCACACCACACAAGAGCTTTGCCGCGAAGAGAAACTCCTAGTTCAGTTAACAACGACTGGACCCATATCATCTCAGCAATAACATGGGCGAGGCTTCTATATTCAGCCTCAGCAGTCGATCGGGAGACGACCTGCTGCTTTCTGGAGCTCCAGGAGATTGGACTCCCTCCGAGAAAGACGCAGTAACTGGATGTGGACCGGCGATCATTAATGTCAGACCCCCAGCTGGCATCAGAAAATCCTTCAAGTAAGAGCTTCGAGTTCTTTGTAAAATGTAACCCATGATCCAAGGTCCCATGCAAATAACGCAAGATTCTCTTGACTGCTTTGAAGTGCACATCCAAAGGGTTGTGTATAAACTGGCACACTTTGTTAACCGCAAAAGCAATATCAGGTCTGGTAATAACCACGTACTGCAACGCCCCAACAATGCTCCTGTACAAAGAAACATTTTCAACAAGTTGTCCTTCAGTGGCTGACAATTGACATGTCGTGATCATAGGCGTAGATGTAGCTTTAGACCCCTCCATAGAAGCCCTTCGCAACAAATCCAGTATATACTTTCGTTGGCTAAGAAAAATACCAGTGGTGGTGTACTGGACTTCCATACCAAGAAAGTAGTTAAGTTGGCCAAGATCTTTCAAAGAAAATTTATCATCAAGCTTCTATACGAACTGATCTATAGCTTGATTGTTGTTTCCAGTAACTATAATATTGTCGACATAGACTAAAACATACATGAGCTGGGAGCCCGATTTAGAAACAAATAGGGAAGTGTCAGCTTTTGAGGCAACAAACCCTGTATCAACTAAGAACTCCTTGAGCTTATGAAACCAAGCCCGAGGGGCTTGCTTAAGGCCATATAGTGCTTTCCTTAAACGACACACCAGCGGTTGACCATTGTCCCAAGTTGCTCAAACCCTGGTGGCTGCACCATGTATATTTCTTCCTGTAAATCACCATTCAGGAAGGCATTGTTGATGTCGACCCGATGAAGAGACCACCCCATTGAGACCGCAAGAGCTAGCACCAGACGGACCGTTGTTGGCTTGACAACAGGGCTAAAAATGTTCCGAAAGTCAACACCAGTCTCTTGGAGATAACCCTTGACCACTAACCGACCTTTGTACCGAGCGACAGACCCATCAGCATTTCGTTTAATCTTAAAGATCCACTTACAACCCACTGCTTTCCTGCCAACAGGTAGAGGCACAAGATCCCAAGTGTGGTTCGCGAGTAGAGCAGTGTACTCAGTGTGAGCAGCTGCTGTCCAGGCAGGGCTTTGAAATGCTTCAACGATGGAAATAGGCTCATAAGCAGTAAGAACTGAAGTGAATAATCGTGGCTTAAAAATCCCACTTTTGGACCTAGTTTGCATCGGATGTGTATTAGTACGAGGCTAAACGTGCCCAGTAGAAGAGGAAGAGCAAGGTTCAGAGGTAGGCGAGCAAGGGTGACTAGAAACAGATTATTGTACTGGAGAGTCCACTCGAGACTGTGATTGACCAATACCAAGGCTAGAAGCAGATTGTTGGACAGAAGAGTCCACTTGAGTCTGTGGTTGAGCAACATCGTCCGCATGTGCTGAATGTGCTGAGAGACCACGTTCCTCAGGGGCCGAGAGAGCAAGCTCCTCATGTGTCGAAGGACCATGTTCCAGAGACGAGGAACTTGGAGGTACTAAAGAAGAACCTTGAATCACCATGGGAAGGGGAGACCGATAAGGAACCCCTCGAGCTGACTGTTCAGAGGAGAACGCAGTTTGATAGGGAAAAAGAGCCTCATCAAATGTAACATGCCTGGAGATAAACACCCGACCATGCTTGTCAAGACACTGATACCCTTTGTGGTTGGGTCCAAAGCCAAGAAAAGTACAGAGATTGGATCGAAATTGTAGTTTATTGGGATGATAAGGCCTCAACCAGGGGTAACAGGCATAGCCAAAAACTTTAACATGTGAGTAGATCGATTTGACTTTGTATAGCATTTTATAGGGACTTTGTTGCTGTAGAATAGGTGTTGGTAATCTATTTATCAGGTGAACAGCATGCGCAAAAGCATACGACCAAAATTTCAGAGGTAAACCTGCTTGAGCAAGAAGAGTCAATCCCATGTCAACGATCTGATGATGCTTCCTTTCAACAGCCCTATTTTGCTCAGAAGTGTAAGGGCAAGTGACCCTATGTTGAATGCCAAGATGGGCAAGTTCCCTAGACAACGAACGATATTCTCTTCCCCAGTCAGATTGAAGCATTTTAATGAAACCACCAAATTGAACTTGGACCATCTGTTTGAACTGCAGAAAACACTGAAACACATTTGCTTTTGACCGCAAAAAGTAAACCCAGGTGTATCGACTGTACATATCTACAAAGGAAACATAGTAGACAAAACCATTTGATTGAACATGAGAAGGACCCCAAACATCGGATTCTACTAATTCAAAAGGTGCTGAGTACACTGTGCTAGAAGTTTTAAAAGATAGCCTATGGGCTTTGCCAAACTGACAAGCTAAGCAAACATTCAACATATTTTTTCTACTAAACGGAATATTACAGTCTCCAAAACAACCCCAAGCACATTGGGACAAGAGTGCCCAAGTCTTTTGTGCCATAGATTAGTGGAAGAGGAAACTCGAGCTGCACCCAAGAACGTCGAGGTGGGTTGTGAAGGCACACCAGATGAGGAAGGAGATGAGTTAGACACGTCGAACCTGTAAAGACCATCACGCATGTGGCCCACTAGAAGTGTTTTCTTTGTCTTTATATCCTTCACATAACACAAGA